>NW_028127364.1:0-198525 GCF_965231255.1 Vanellus vanellus
TTCACTTCGGCGCTCTCTGGAGCAAAAAAGACAAACGTCCAGCTTTTGCTGCCCACAGCTAAAGTGCCAGCGGGGAAAAGTGATGCTGGCCCTCACTGCCTCCTGGAACCCCTTCAAATGCCCCAGACAATTTGGCCCTCTGTCTTCCTGAGGACTCTATCCGCAAAAGCACCTTTTTTCACTTTCGGCGCTGTCTGCAGCAAAAAAGACAAACGTCCAGCTTTTGCTGCCACAGCAAAGGTGCCAGCGGGGAAAAGTGATGCTGGTTCTCACTGCCTCCTGGAACCCCTTAAATGCCCCAGACAATTTGGCCCTCTCTGCTTTCCTGCGCACTCTATCCTCAAGAGCACCTTTTTTCACTTTCGGCGATCTCTGGAGCAAAAAAGACAAATGTCCAGATTTTGCTGCCACAGCTAAAGTGCCAGCGGGGAAAGTCATGCTGGTCCTCACTGCCTCCTGGAACCCCTTCAAATGCCCCAGACAATTTGGCCCTCTCTGCTTTCCTGAGGACTCTATCCGCAAAAGCACCTTTTTTCACTTTTGGTGCTCTCTGGAGCAAAAAAGACAAACGTCCAGCTTTGCTGCCACAGCAAAGGTGCCAGCGGGGAAAAGTGATGCTGGTCCTCACTGCCTCCTGGAACCCCTTCAAATGCCCCAGACAATTTGGCCCTCTCTGCTTTCCTGAGGACTCTATCCTCAAAAGCACCTTTTTTCACTTTCGGCGCTCTCTGGAGCAAAAAAGACAAACGTCCAGCTTTTGCTGACACAGCAAAGGTGCCAGCGGGGAAAAGTGATGCTGGTCCTCACTGCCTCCTGGAACCCCTTCAAATGCCCCAGACAATTTGGCCCTCTCTGCTTTCCTGAGGACTCTATCCTCAAAAGCACCTTTTTTCACTTTTGGCGCTCTCTGGAGCAAAAAAAGACAAACGTCCAGCTTTTGCTGCCACAGCAAAGGTGCCAGCGGGAAAGTGATGCTGGTCCTCACTGCCTCCTGGAACCCCCTTCAAATGCCCCAAAACAATTTGGCCCTCTGTGCTTTCCTGAGGACTCTATCCTCAAAAGCACCTTTTTTCACTTTTGGCGCTCTCTGGAGCAAAAAAGACAAACGTCCAGCTTTTGCTGCCACAGCAAAGGTGCCAGCGAGGAAAAGTGATGCTGGTCCTCACTGCCTCCTGGAACCCCTTTAAATGCCCCATACAATTTGGCCCTCTCTGCTTTCCTGAGGACTCTATCCGCAAAAGCACCTTTTTTCACTTTCGGCGCTCTCTGGAGCAAAAAAGACAAACGTCCAGATTTTGCTGCCACAGCTAAAGTGCCAGCGGGGAAAAGTCATGCTGGTCCTCACTGCCTCCTGGAACCCCTTCAAATGCCCCAGACAATTTGGCCCTCTCTGCTTTCCTGAGGACTCTATCCTCAAAAGCACCTTTTTTCACTTTCGGCGCTGTCTAGAGCAAAAAAGACAAACGTCCAGATTTTGCTGCCACAACTAAAGTGCCAGCGGGGAAAAGTGATGCTGGCCCTCACTGCCTCCTGGAACCCCTTCAAATGCCCAGACAATTTGGCCCTCTCTGCTTTCCTGAGGACTCTATCAGCAAAAGCACCTTTTTTCACTTTCGGCGCTGTCTGGAGCAAAAAAGACAAACGTCCAGATTTTGCTGCCACAGCAAAGGTGCCAGCGGGGAAAAGTGATGCTGGTCCTCACTGCCTCCTGGAACCCCTTCAAATGCCCCAGACAATTTGGCCCTCTCTGCTTTCCTGAGCACTCTATCCGAAAAAGCACCTTTTTTCACTTTCGGCGCTGTCTGGAGCAAAAAAGACAAACGTCCAGCTTTTGCTGCCACAGCAAAGGTGCCAGCGGGGAAAAGTGATGCTGGTCCTCACTGCCTCCTGGAACCCCTTCAAATGCCCCAGACAATTTGGCCCTCTCTGCTTTCCTGAGGACTCTATCCGCAAAAGCACCTTTTTTCACTTTTGGCGCTCTCTGGAGCAAAAAATACAATCGTCCAGCTTTTGCTGCCACAGCAAAGGTGCCAGCGGGGAAAAGTGATGCTGGTCCTCACTGCCTCCTGGAACCCCTTCAAATGCCCCAGACAATTTGGCCCTCTCAGCTTTCCTGAGGACTCTATCCGCAAAAGCACCTTTTTTCACTTTCGGCGCTGTCTGGAGCAAAAAAGACAAACGTCCAGATTTTGCTGCCACAGCTAAAGTGCCAGCGGGGAAAAGTGATGCTGGTCCTCACTGCCTCCTGGAACCCCTTCAAATGCCCCAGACAATTTGGCCCTCTCTGCTTTCCTGAGGACTCTATCCGCAAAAGCACCTTTTTTCACTTTCGGCGCTGTCTGCAGCAAAAAAGACAAACGTCCAGATTTTGCTGCCACAGCTAAAGTGCCAGCGGGGAAAAGTGATGCTGGCCCTCACTGCCCCCTGGAACCCCTTCAAATGCCCCAGACAATTTGGCCCTCTCTGCTTTCCTGAGGACTCTATCCGCAAAAGCACCTTTTTTCACTTTCGGCGCTGTCTGGAGCAAAAAAGACAAACGTCCAGATTTTGCTGCCACAGATAAAGTGCCAGCGGGGAAAAGTGATGCTGGTCCTCACTGCCTCCTGGAACCCCTTCAAATGCCCCAGACAATTTGGCCCTCTCTGCTTTCCTGAGGACTCTATCCTCAAAAGCACCTTTTTTCACTTTCGGCGCTCTCTGGAGCAAAAAAGACAAACGTCCAGCTTTTGCTGCCACAGCAAAGGTGCCAGCGGGGAAAAGTGATGCTGGTCCTCACTGCCTCCTGGAACCCCTTTAAATGCCCCATACAATTTGGCCCTCTCTGCTTTCCTGCGCACTCTATCCTCAAAAGCACCTTTTTTCACTTTCGGCGCTGTCTGGAGCAAAAAAGACAAACGTCCGGATTTTGCTGCCACAGCTAAAGTGCCAGCGGGGAAAAGTGATGCTGGTCCTCACTGCCTCCTGGAACCCCTTCAAATGCCCCAGACAATTTGGCCCTCTCTGCTTTCCTGAGGACTCTATCCGCCAAAGCACCTTTTTTCACTTTCGGCGCTGTCTGGAGCAAAAAAGACAAACGTCCAGATTTTGCTGCCACAGCTAAAGTGCCAGCGGGGAAAAGTGATGCTGGCACTCACTGCCTCCTGGAACCCCTTCAAATGCCCCAGACAATTTGGCCCTCTCTGCTTTCCTGAGCACTCTATCCTCAAAAGCACCTTTTTTCACTTTCGGCGCTCTCTGGAGCAAAAAAGACAAACGTCCAGATTTTGCTGCCACAGCTAAAGTGCCAGCGGGGAAAAGTGATGCTGGTCCTCACTGCCTCCTGGAACCCCTTCAAATGCCCCAGACAATTTGGCCCTCTCTGCTTTCCTGAGGACTCTATCCTCAAAAGCACCTTTTTTCACTTTCGGCGCTGTCTGGAGCAAAAAAGACAAACGTCCAGCTTTTGCTGCCACAGCAAAGGTGCCAGCGGGGAAAAGTGATGCTGGTCCTCACTGCCTCCTGGAACCCCTTTAAATGCCCCATACAATTTGGCCCTCTCTGCTTTCCTGCGCACTCTATACTCAAGAGCACCTTTTTTCACTTTCGGCGCTGTCTGGAGCAAAAAAGACAAACGTCCAGATTTTGCTGCCACAGCTAAAGTGCCAGCGGGGAAAAGTGATGCTGGTCCTCACTGCCTCCTGGAACCCCTTCAAATGCCCCAGACAATTTGGCCCTCTCTGCTTTCCTGAGCACTCTATCCGCAAAAGCACCTTTTTTCACTTTCGGCGCTCTCTGGAGCAAAAAAGACAAACGTCCAGATTTTGCTGCCACAGCTAAAGTGCCAGCGGGGAAAAGTGATGCTGGTCCTCACTGCCTCCTGGAACCCCTTTAAATGCCCCATACAATTTGGCCCTCTCTGCTTTCCTGCGCACTCTATCCTCAAGAGCACATTTTTCACTTTCGGCGCTGTCTGGAGCAAAAAAGACAAACGTCCGGATTTTCCTGCCACAGCTAAAGTGCCAGCGGGGAAAAGTGATGCTGGTCCTCACTGCCTCCTGGAACCCCTTCAAATGCCCCAGACAATTTGGCCCTCTCTGCTTTCCTGAGGACTCTATCCGCAAAAGCACCTTTTTTCACTTTCGGCGCTGTCTGGAGCAAAAAAGACAAACGTCCAGATTTTGCTGCCACAGCTAAAGTGCCAGCGGGGAAAAGTGATGCTGGTCCTCACTGCCTCCTGGAACCCCTTCAAATGCCCCAGACAATTTGGCCCTCTCTGCTTTCCTGAGGACTCTATCCGCAAAAGCACCTTTTTTCACTTTCGGCGCTGTCTGGAGCAAAAAAGACAAACGTCCAGATTTTGCTGCCACAGCAAAGGTGCCAGCGGGGAAAAGTGATGCTGGTCCTCACTGCCTCCTGGAACCCCTTCAAATGCCCCAGACAATTTGGCCCTCTCTGCTTTCCTGAGGACTCTATCCTCAAAAGCACCTTTTTTCACTTTCGGAGTATCTGGAGCAAAAAAGACAAACGTCCAGATTTTGCTGCCACAGCTAAAGTGCCAGCGGGGAAAAGTGATGCTGGCCCTCACTGCCTCCTGGAACCCCTTCAAATGCCCCAGACAATTTGGCCCTCTCTGCTTTCCTGAGGACTCTATCCGCAAAAGCACCTTTTTTCACTTTCGGCGCTGTCTGGAGCAAAAAAGACAAACGTCCAGCTTTTGCTGCCACAGCAAAGGTGCCAGCGGGGAAAAGTGATGCTGGTCCTCACTGCCTCCTGGAACCCCTTCAAATGCCCCAGACAATTTGGCCCTCTCTGCTTTCCTGAGGACTCTATCCTCAAAAGCACCTTTTTTCACTTTCGGCGCTCTCTGGAGCAAAAAAGACAAACGTCCAGATTTTGCTGCCACAGCTAAAGTGCCAGCGGGGAAAAGTGATGCTGGTCCTCACTGCCTCCTGGAACCCCTTCAAATGCCCCATACAATTTGGCCCTCTCTGCTTTCCTGAGGACTCTATCCGCAAAAGCACCTTTTTTCACTTTCGGCGCTGTCTGGAGCAAAAAAGACAAACGTCCAGCTTTTGCTGCCACAGCAAAGGTGCCAGCGGGGAAAAGTGATGCTGGTCCTCACTGCCTCCTGGAACCCCTTCAAATGCCCCAGACAATTTGGCCCTCTCTGCTTTCCTGAGGACTCTATCCGCAAAAGCACCTTTTTTCACTTTCGGCGCTCTCTGGAGCAAAAATACAAACGTCCAGCTTTTGCTGCCACAGCTAAAGTGCCAGCGGGGAAAAGTGATGCTGGTCCTCACTGCCTCCTGGAACCCCTTCAAATGCCCCAGACAATTTGGCCCTCTCTGCTTTCCTGAGGACTCTATCCGCAAAAGCACCTTTTTTCACTTTTGGCGCTCTCTGGAGCAAAAAAGACAAACGTCCAGCTTTTGCTGCCACAGCTAAAGTGCCAGTGGGGAAAAGTGATGCTGGTCCTCACTGCCTCCTGGAACCCCTTCAAATGCCCCAGACAATTTGGCCCTCTCTGCTTTCCTGAGCACTCTATCCTCAAAAGCACCTTTTTTCACTTTCGGCGCTCTCTGGAGCAAAAAAGACAAACGTCCAGATTTTGCTGCCACAGCTAAAGTGCCAGCGGGGAAAAGTGATGCTGGTCCTCACTGCCTCCTGGAACCCCTTCAAATGCCCCAGACAATTTGGCCCTCTCTGCTTTCCTGAGGACTCTATCCGCAAAAGCACCTTTTTTCACTTTCGGCGCTGTCTGGAGCAAAAAAGACAAACGTCCAGCTTTTGCTGCCACAGCAAAGGTGCCAGCGGGGAAAAGTGATGCTGGTCCTCACTGCCTCCTGGAACCCCTTCAAATGCCCCAGACAATTTGGCCCTCTCTGCTTTCCTGAGGACTCTATCCGCAAAAGCACCTTTTTTCACTTTCGGCGCTGTCTGGAGCAAAAAAGACAAACGTCCAGCTTTTGCTGCCACAGCTAAAGTGCCAGCGAGGAAAAGTGATGCTGGCCCTCACTGCCTCCTGGAACCCCTTCAAATGCCCCAGACAATTTGGCCCTCTCTGTCTTCCTGAGGACTCTATCCGCAAAAGCACCTTTTTTCACTTTCGGCGCTGTCTGCAGCAAAAAAGACAAACGTCCAGCTTTTGCTGCCACAGCAAAGGTGCCAGCGGGGAAAAGTGATGCTGGTCCTCACTGCCTCCTGGAACCCCTTCAAATGCCCCAGACAATTTGGCCCTCTCTGCTTTCCTGAGGACTCTATCCGCAAAAGCACCTTTTTTCACTTTCGGCGCTGTCTGGAGCAAAAAAGACAAACGTCCAGCTTTTGCTGCCACAGCTAAAGTGCCAGCGAGGAAAAGTGATGCTGGCCCTCACTGCCTCCTGGAACCCCTTCAAATGCCCCAGACAATTTGGCCCTCTCTGTCTTCCTGAGGACTCTATCCGCAAAAGCACCTTTTTTCACTTTCGGCGCTGTCTGCAGCAAAAAAGACAAACGTCCAGCTTTTGCTGCCACAGCAAAGGTGCCAGCGGGGAAAAGTGATGCTGGTTCTCACTGCCTCCTGGAACCCCTTTAAATGCCCCAGACAATTTGGCCCTCTCTGCTTTCCTGCGCACTCTATCCTCAAGAGCACCTTTTTTCACTTTCGGCGATCTCTGGAGCAAAAAAGACAAATGTCCAGATTTTGCTGCCACAGCTAAAGTGCCAGCGGGGAAAAGTGATGCTGGTCCTCACTGCCTCCTGGAACCCCTTCAAATGCCCCAGACAATTTGGCCCTCTCTGCTTTCCTGAGCACTTTATCCGCAAAAGCACCTTCTTTCACTTTCGGCGCTGTCTGCAGCAAAAAAGACAAACGTCCAGCTTTTGCTGCCACAGCAAAGGTGCCAGCGGGGAAAAGTGATGCTGGTCCTCACTGCCTCCTGGAACCCCTTCAAATGCCCCAGACAATTTGGCCCTCTCTGCTTTCCTGAGGACTCTATCCTCAAAAGCACCTTTTTTCACTTTCGGCGCTCTCTGGAGCAAAAAAGACAAACGTCCAGATTTTGCTGCCACAGCTAAAGTGCCAGCGGGGAAAAGTGATGCTGGTCCTCACTGCCTCCTGGAACCCCTTCAAATGCCCCATACAATTTGGCCCTCTCTGCTTTCCTGAGGACTCTATCCGCAAAAGCACCTTTTTTCACTTTCGGCGCTGTCTGGAGCAAAAAAGACAAACGTCCAGCTTTTGCTGCCACAGCAAAGGTGCCAGCGGGGAAAAGTGATGCTGGTCCTCACTGCCTCCTGGAACCCCTTCAAATGCCCCAGACAATTTGGCCCTCTCTGCTTTCCTGAGGACTCTATCCGCAAAAGCACCTTTTTTCACTTTCGGCGCTCTCTGGAGCAAAAATACAAACGTCCAGCTTTTGCTGCCACAGCTAAAGTGCCAGCGGGGAAAAGTGATGCTGGTCCTCACTGCCTCCTGGAACCCCTTCAAATGCCCCAGACAATTTGGCCCTCTCTGCTTTCCTGAGGACTCTATCCGCAAAAGCACCTTTTTTCACTTTTGGCGCTCTCTGGAGCAAAAAAGACAAACGTCCAGCTTTTGCTGCCACAGCTAAAGTGCCAGTGGGGAAAAGTGATGCTGGTCCTCACTGCCTCCTGGAACCCCTTCAAATGCCCCAGACAATTTGGCCCTCTCTGCTTTCCTGAGCACTCTATCCTCAAAAGCACCTTTTTTCACTTTCGGCGCTCTCTGGAGCAAAAAAGACAAACGTCCAGATTTTGCTGCCACAGCTAAAGTGCCAGCGGGGAAAAGTGATGCTGGTCCTCACTGCCTCCTGGAACCCCTTCAAATGCCCCAGACAATTTGGCCCTCTCTGCTTTCCTGAGGACTCTATCCGCAAAAGCACCTTTTTTCACTTTCGGCGCTGTCTGGAGCAAAAAAGACAAACGTCCAGCTTTTGCTGCCACAGCAAAGGTGCCAGCGGGGAAAAGTGATGCTGGTCCTCACTGCCTCCTGGAACCCCTTCAAATGCCCCAGACAATTTGGCCCTCTCTGCTTTCCTGAGGACTCTATCCGCAAAAGCACCTTTTTTCACTTTCGGCGCTGTCTGGAGCAAAAAAGACAAACGTCCAGCTTTTGCTGCCACAGCTAAAGTGCCAGCGAGGAAAAGTGATGCTGGCCCTCACTGCCTCCTGGAACCCCTTCAAATGCCCCAGACAATTTGGCCCTCTCTGTCTTCCTGAGGACTCTATCCGCAAAAGCACCTTTTTTCACTTTCGGCGCTGTCTGCAGCAAAAAAGACAAACGTCCAGCTTTTGCTGCCACAGCAAAGGTGCCAGCGGGGAAAAGTGATGCTGGTTCTCACTGCCTCCTGGAACCCCTTTAAATGCCCCAGACAATTTGGCCCTCTCTGCTTTCCTGCGCACTCTATCCTCAAGAGCACCTTTTTTCACTTTCGGCGATCTCTGGAGCAAAAAAGACAAATGTCCAGATTTTGCTGCCACAGCTAAAGTGCCAGCGGGGAAAAGTCATGCTGGTCCTCACTGCCTCCTGGAACCCCTTCAAATGCCCCAGACAATTTGGCCCTCTCTGCTTTCCTGAGGACTCTATCCGCAAAAGCACCTTTTTTCACTTTTGGTGCTCTCTGGAGCAAAAAAGACAAACGTCCAGCTTTTGCTGCCACAGCAAAGGTGCCAGCGGGGAAAAGTGATGCTGGTCCTCACTGCCTCCTGGAACCCCTTCAAATGCCCCAGACAATTTGGCCCTCTCTGCTTTCCTGAGGACTCTATCCTCAAAAGCACCTTTTTTCACTTTCGGCGCTCTCTGGAGCAAAAAAGACAAACGTCCAGCTTTTGCTTACACAGCAAAGGTGCCAGCGGGGAAAAGTGATGCTGGTCCTCACTGCCTCCTGGAACCCCTTCAAATGCCCCAGACAATTTGGCCCTCTCTGCTTTCCTGAGGACTCTATCCTCAAAAGCACCTTTTTTCACTTTTGGCGCTCTCTGGAGCAAAAAAGACAAACGTCCAGCTTTTGCTGCCACAGCAAAGGTGCCAGCGGGGAAAAGTGATGCTGGTCCTCACTGCCTCCTGGAACCCCTTCAAATGCCCCAGACAATTTGGCCCTCTGTGCTTTCCTGAGGACTCTATCCTCAAAAGCACCTTTTTTCACTTTTGGCGCTCTCTGGAGCAAAAAAGACAAACGTCCAGCTTTTGCTGCCACAGCAAAGGTGCCAGCGAGGAAAAGTGATGCTGGTCCTCACTGCCTCCTGGAACCCCTTTAAATGCCCCATACAATTTGGCCCTCTCTGCTTTCCTGAGGACTCTATCCGCAAAAGCACCTTTTTTCACTTTCGGCGCTCTCTGGAGCAAAAAAGACAAACGTCCAGATTTTGCTGCCACAGCTAAAGTGCCAGCGGGGAAAAGTCATGCTGGTCCTCACTGCCTCCTGGAACCCCTTCAAATGCCCCAGACAATTTGGCCCTCTCTGCTTTCCTGAGGACTCTATCCTCAAAAGCACCTTTTTTCACTTTCGGCGCTGTCTAGAGCAAAAAAGACAAACGTCCAGATTTTGCTGCCACAACTAAAGTGCCAGCGGGGAAAAGTGATGCTGGCCCTCACTGCCTCCTGGAACCCCTTCAAATGCCCCAGACAATTTGGCCCTCTCTGCTTTCCTGAGGACTCTATCAGCAAAAGCACCTTTTTTCACTTTCGGCGCTGTCTGGAGCAAAAAAGACAAACGTCCAGATTTTGCTGCCACAGCAAAGGTGCCAGCGGGGAAAAGTGATGCTGGTCCTCACTGCCTCCTGGAACCCCTTCAAATGCCCCAGACAATTTGGCCCTCTCTGCTTTCCTGAGCACTCTATCCGAAAAAGCACCTTTTTTCACTTTCGGCGCTGTCTGGAGCAAAAAAGACAAACGTCCAGCTTTTGCTGCCACAGCAAAGGTGCCAGCGGGGAAAAGTGATGCTGGTCCTCACTGCCTCCTGGAACCCCTTCAAATGCCCCAGACAATTTGGCCCTCTCTGCTTTCCTGAGGACTCTATCCGCAAAAGCACCTTTTTTCACTTTTGGCGCTCTCTGGAGCAAAAAATACAATCGTCCAGCTTTTGCTGCCACAGCAAAGGTGCCAGCGGGGAAAAGTGATGCTGGTCCTCACTGCCTCCTGGAACCCCTTCAAATGCCCCAGACAATTTGGCCCTCTCTGCTTTCCTGAGGACTCTATCCGCAAAAGCACCTTTTTTCACTTTCGGCGCTCTCTGGAGCAAAAAAGACAAACGTCCAGATTTTGCTGCCACAGCTAAAGTGCCAGCGGGGAAAAGTGATGCTGGTCCTCACTGCCTCCTGGAACCCCTTCAAATGCCCCAGACAATTTGGCCCTCTCTGCTTTCCTGAGGACTCTATCCGCAAAAGCACCTTTTTTCACTTTCGGCGCTGTCTGCAGCAAAAAAGACAAACGTCCAGATTTTGCTGCCACAGCTAAAGTGCCAGCGGGGAAAAGTGATGCTGGCCCTCACTGCCCCCTGGAACCCCTTCAAATGCCCCAGACAATTTGGCCCTCTCTGCTTTCCTGAGGACTCTATCCGCAAAAGCACCTTTTTTCACTTTCGGCGCTGTCTGGAGCAAAAAAGACAAACGTCCAGATTTTGCTGCCACAGATAAAGTGCCAGCGGGGAAAAGTGATGCTGGTCCTCACTGCCTCCTGGAACCCCTTCAAATGCCCCAGACAATTTGGCCCTCTCTGCTTTCCTGAGGACTCTATCCTCAAAAGCACCTTTTTTCACTTTCGGCGCTCTCTGGAGCAAAAAAGACAAACGTCCAGCTTTTGCTGCCACAGCAAAGGTGCCAGCGGGGAAAAGTGATGCTGGTCCTCACTGCCTCCTGGAACCCCTTTAAATGCCCCATACAATTTGGCCCTCTCTGCTTTCCTGCGCACTCTATCCTCAAAAGCACCTTTTTTCACTTTCGGCGCTGTCTGGAGCAAAAAAGACAAACGTCCGGATTTTGCTGCCACAGCTAAAGTGCCAGCGGGGAAAAGTGATGCTGGTCCTCACTGCCTCCTGGAACCCCTTCAAATGCCCCAGACAATTTGGCCCTCTCTGCTTTCCTGAGGACTCTATCCGCCAAAGCACCTTTTTTCACTTTCGGCGCTGTCTGGAGCAAAAAAGACAAACGTCCAGATTTTGCTGCCACAGCTAAAGTGCCAGCGGGGAAAAGTGATGCTGGCACTCACTGCCTCCTGGAACCCCTTCAAATGCCCCAGACAATTTGGCCCTCTCTGCTTTCCTGAGCACTCTATCCTCAAAAGCACCTTTTTTCACTTTCGGCGCTCTCTGGAGCAAAAAAGACAAACGTCCAGATTTTGCTGCCACAGCTAAAGTGCCAGCGGGGAAAAGTGATGCTGGTCCTCACTGCCTCCTGGAACCCCTTCAAATGCCCCAGACAATTTGGCCCTCTCTGCTTTCCTGAGGACTCTATCCTCAAAAGCACCTTTTTTCACTTTCGGCGCTGTCTGGAGCAAAAAAGACAAACGTCCAGCTTTTGCTGCCACAGCAAAGGTGCCAGCGGGGAAAAGTGATGCTGGTCCTCACTGCCTCCTGGAACCCCTTTAAATGCCCCATACAATTTGGCCCTCTCTGCTTTCCTGCGCACTCTATCCTCAAGAGCACCTTTTTTCACTTTCGGCGCTGTCTGGAGCAAAAAAGACAAACGTCCAGATTTTGCTGCCACAGCTAAAGTGCCAGCGGGGAAAAGTGATGCTGGTCCTCACTGCCTCCTGGAACCCCTTCAAATGCCCCAGACAATTTGGCCCTCTCTGCTTTCCTGAGCACTCTATCCGCAAAAGCACCTTTTTTCACTTTCGGCGCTCTCTGGAGCAAAAAAGACAAACGTCCAGATTTTGCTGCCACAGCTAAAGTGCCAGCGGGGAAAAGTGATGCTGGTCCTCACTGCCTCCTGGAACCCCTTCAAATGCCCCAGACAATTTGGCCCTCTCTGCTTTCCTGAGGACTCTATCCGCAAAAGCACCTTTTTTCACTTTCGGCGCTCTCTGGAGCAAAAAAGACAAACGTCCAGATTTTGCTGCCACAGCTAAAGTGCCAGCGGGGAAAAGTGATGCTGGTCCTCACTGCCTCCTGGAACCCCTTCAAATGCCCCAGACAATTTGGCCCTCTCTGCTTTCCTGAGGACTCTATCCTCAAAAGCACCTTTTTTCACTTTCGGCGCTGTCTGGAGCAAAAAAGACAAACGTCCAGCTTTTGCTGCCACAGCAAAGGTGCCAGCGGGGAAAAGTGATGCTGGTCCTCACTGCCTCCTGGAACCCCTTTAAATGCCCCATACAATTTGGCCCTCTCTGCTTTCCTGCGCACTCTATCCTCAAAAGCACCTTTTTTCACTTTTGGCGCTCTCTGGAGCAAAAAAGACAAACGTCCGGATTTTGCTGCCACAGCTAAAGTGCCAGCGGGGAAAAGTGATGCTGGTCCTCACTGCCTCCTGGAACCCCTTCAAATGCCCCAGACAATTTGGCCCTCTCTGCTTTCCTGAGGACTCTATCCGCCAAAGCACCTTTTTTCACTTTCGGCGCTGTCTGGAGCAAAAAAGACAAACGTCCAGATTTTGCTGCCACAGCTAAAGTGCCAGCGGGGAAAAGTGATGCTGGCACTCACTGCCTCCTGGAACCCCTTCAAATGCCCCAGACAATTGGGCCCTCTCTGCTTTCCTGAGGACTCTATCCGCAAAAGCACCTTTTTTCACTTTCGCCGCTCTCTGGAGCAAAAAAGACAAACGTCCAGATTTTGCTGCCACAGCTAAAGTGCCAGCGGGGAAAAGTGATGCTGGTCCTCACTGCCTCCTGGAACCCCTTCAAATGCCCCAGACAATTTGGCCCTCTCTGCTTTCCTGAGGACTCTATCCGCAAAAGCACCTTTTTTCACTTTCGGCGCTGTCTGGAGCAAAAAAGACAAACGTCCAGATTTTGCTGCCACAGCTAAAGTGCCAGCGGGGAAAAGTGATGCTGGTCCTCACTGCCTCCTGGAACCCCTTCAAATGCCCCAGACAATTTGGCCCTCTCTGCTTTCCTGAGGACTCTATCCGCAAAAGCACCTTTTTTCACTTTCGGCGCTCTCTGGAGCAAAAAAGACAAACGTCCAGATTTTGCTGCCACAGCTAAAGTGCCAGCGGGGAAAAGTGATGCTGGTCCTCACTGCCTCCTGGAACCCCTTCAAATGCCCCAGACAATTTGGCCCTCTCTGCTTTCCTGAGGACTCTATCCGCAAAAGCACCTTTTTTCACTTTCGGCGCTCTCTGGAGCAAAAAAGACAAACGTCCAGATTTTGCTGCCACAGCTAAAGTGCCAGCGGGGAAAAGTGATGCTGGTCCTCACTGCCTCCTGGAACCCCTTCAAATGCCCCAGACAATTTGGCCCTCTCTGCTTTCCTGAGGACTCTATCCGCAAAAGCACCTTTTTTCACTTTCGGCGCTCTCTGGAGCAAAAAAGACAAACGTCCAGATTTTGCTGCCACAGCTAAAGTGCCAGCGGGGAAAAGTGATGCTGGTCCTCACTGCCTCCTGGAACCCCTTCAAATGCCCCAGACAATTTGGCCCTCTCTGCTTTCCTGAGGACTCTATCCGCAAAAGCACCTTTTTTCACTTTCGGCGCTCTCTGGAGCAAAAAAGACAAACGTCCAGCTTTTGCTGCCACAGCAAAGGTGCCAGCGGGGAAAAGTGATGCTGGTCCTC
This sequence comes from Vanellus vanellus, assembly GCF_965231255.1. Lineage (NCBI taxonomy): Eukaryota > Metazoa > Chordata > Aves > Charadriiformes > Charadriidae > Vanellus > Vanellus vanellus. Next base: position 13,690 of record NW_028127364.1, read on the forward strand.
ACTGCCTCCTGGAACCCCTTCAAATGCCCCAGACAATTTGGCCCTCTCTGCTTTCCTGAGGACTCTATCCGCAAAAGCACCTTTTTTCACTTTCGGCGCTGTCTGGAGCAAAAAAGACAAACGTCCAGATTTTGCTGCCACAGCTAAAGTGCCAGCGGGGAAAAGTGATGCTGGCACTCACTGCCTCCTGGAACCCCTTCAAATGCCCCAGACAATTTGGCCCTCTCTGCTTTCCTGAGCACTCTATCCTCAAAAGCACCTTTTTTCACTTTCGCCGCTCTCTGGAGCAAAAAAGACAAACGTCCAGATTTTGCTGCCACAGCTAAAGTGCCAGCGGGGAAAAGTGATGCTGGTCCTCACTGCCTCCTGGAACCCCTTTAAATGCCCCAGACAATTTGGCCCTCTCTGCTTTCCTGAGGACTCTATCCGCAAAAGCACCTTTTTTCACTTTCGGCGCTGTCTGGAGCAAAAAAGACAAACGTCCAGCTTTTGCTGCCACAGCAAAGGTGCCAGCGGGGAAAAGTGATGCTGGTCCTCACTGCCTCCTGGAACCCCTTTAAATGCCCCATACAATTTGGCCCTCTCTGCTTTCCTGCGCACTCTATCCTCAAGAGCACCTTTTTTCACTTTCGGCGCTGTCTGGAGCAAAAAAGACAAACGTCCGGATTTTGCTGCCACAGCTAAAGTGCCAGCGGGGAAAAAGTGATGCTGGTCCTCACTGCCTCCTGGAACCCCTTCAAATGCCCCAGACAATTTGGCCCTCTCTGCTTTCCTGAGGACTCTATCCGCAAAAGCACCTTTTTTCACTTTCGGCGCTGTCTGGAGCAAAAAAGACAAACGTCCAGATTTTGCTGCCACAGCTAAAGTGCCAGCGGGGAAAAGTGATGCTGGTCCTCACTGCCTCCTGGAACCCCTTCAAATGCCCCAGACAATTTGGCCCTCTCTGCTTTCCTGAGGACTCTATCCGCAAAAGCACCTTTTTTCACTTTCGGCGCTCTCTGGAGCAAAAAAGACAAACGTCCATATTTTGCTGCCACAGCAAAGGTGCCAGCGGGGAAAAGTGATGCTGGTCCTCACTGCCTCCTGGAACCCCTTCAAATGCCCCAGACAATTTGGCCCTCTCTGCTTTCCTGAGGACTCTATCCTCAAAAGCACCTTTTTTCACTTTCGGCGTAACTGGAGCAAAAAAGACAAACGTCCAGATTTTGCTGCCACAGCTAAAGTGCCAGCGGGGAAAAGTGATGCTGGCCCTCACTGCCTCCTGGAACCCCTTCAAATGCCCCAGACAATTTGGCCCTCTCTGCTTTCCTGAGGACTCTATCCGCAAAAGCAAATTTTTTCACTTTCGGCGCTGTCTGGAGCAAAAAAGACAAACGTCCAGCTTTTGCTGCCACAGCAAAGGTGCCAGCGGGGAAAAGTGATGCTGGTTCTCACTGCCTCCTGGAACCCCTTCAAATGCCCCAGACAATTTGGCCCTCTCTGCTTTCCTGAGGACTCTATCCGCAAAAGCACCTTTTTTCACTTTCGGCGCTGTCTGGAGCAAAAAAGACAAACGTCCAGCTTTTGCTGCCACAGCTAAAGTGCCAGCGGGGAAAAGTGATGCTGGTCCTCACTGCCTCCTGGAACCCCTTCAAATGCCCCAGACAATTTGGCCCTCTCTGCTTTCCTGAGGACTCTATCCTCAAAAGCACCTTTTTTCACTTTTGGCGCTCTCTGGAGCAAAAAAGACAAACGTCCAGCTTTTGCTGCCACAGCTAAAGTGCAAGTGGGGAAAAGTGATGCTGGTCCTCACTGCCTCCTGGAACCCCTTCAAATGCCCCAGACAATTTGGCCCTCTCTGCTTTCCTGAGGACTCTATCCTCAAAAGCACCTTTTTTCACTTTCGGCGCTCTCTGGAGCAAAAAAGACAAACGTCCAGATTTTGCTGCCACAGCTAAAGTGCCAGCGGGGAAAAGTGATGCTGGTCCTCACTGCCTCCTGGAACCCCTTCAAATGCCCCAGACAATTTGGCCCTCTCTGCTTTCCTGAGGACTCTATCCGCAAAAGCACCTTTTTTCACTTTCGGCGCTGTCTGGAGCAAAAAAGACAAACGTCCAGCTTTTGCTGCCACAGCAAAGGTGCCAGCGGGGAAAAGTCATGCTGGTCCTCACTGCCTCCTGGAACCCCTTCAAATGCCCCAGACAATTTGGCCCTCTCTGCTTTCCTGAGGACTCTATCCGCAAAAGCACCTTTTTTCACTTTCGGCGCTGTCTGGAGCAAAAAAGACAAACGTCCAGCTTTTGCTGCCACAGCTAAAGTGCCAGCGGGGAAAAGTGATGCTGGTCCTCACTGCCTCCTGGAACCCCTTCAAATGCCCCAGACAATTTGGCCCTCTCTGCTTTCCTGAGGACTCTATCCGCAAAAGCACCTTTTTTCACTTACGGCGTATCTGGAGCAAAAAAGAAAAACGTCCAGCTTTTGCTGCCACAGCAAAGGTGCCAGCGGGGAAAAGTGATGCTGGTTCTCACTGCCTCCTGGAACCCCTTCAAATGCCCCAGACAATTTGGCCCTCTCTGCTTTCCTGAGGACTCTATCCGCAAAAGCACCTTTTTTCACTTTCGGCGCTGTCTGGAGCAAAAAAGACAAACGTCCAGATTTTGCTGCCACAGCTAAAGTGCCAGCGTGGAAAAGTGATGCTGGTCCTCACTGCCTCCTGGAACACCTTCAAATGCCCCAGACAATTTGGCCCTCTCTGCTTTCCTGAGGACTCTATCCTCAAAAGCACCTTTTTTCACTTTCGGCGCTGTCTGGAGCAAAAAAGACAAACGTCCAGATTTTTCTTCCACAGCTAAAGTGCCAGCGGGGAAAAGTGATGCTGGTCCTCACTGCCTCCTGGAACCCCTTCAAATGCCCCAGACAATTTGGCCCTCTCTGCTTTCCTGAGGACTCTATCCGCAAAAGCACCTTTTTTCACTTTCGCCGCTCTCTAAAGGAAAAAAGACAAACGTCCAGATTTTGCTGCCACAGCTAAAGTGCCAGCGGGGAAAAGTGATGCTGGTCCTCACTGCCTCCTGGAACCCCTTCAAATGCCCCAGACAATTTGGCCCTCTCTGCTTTCCTGAGCACTCTATCCTCAAAAGCACCTTTTTTCACTTTCGGCGCTGTCTGGAGCAAAAAAGACAAACGTCCAGGTTTTGCTGCCACAGCAAAGGTGCCAGCGGGGAAAAGTGATGCTGGTTCTCACTGCCTCCTGGAACCCCTTCAAATGCCCCAGACAATTTGGCCCTCTCTGCTTTCCTGAGGACTCTATCCTCAAAAGCACCTTTTTTCACTTTCGGCGCTGTCTGGATCAAAAAAGACAAATGTCCAGATTTTGCTGCCACAGCTAAAGTGCCAGCGGGGAAAAGTGATGCTGGTCCTCACTGCCTCCTGGAACCCCTTCAAATGCCCCAGACAATTTGGCCCTCTCTGCTTTCCTGAGGACTCTATCCGCAAAAGCACCTTTTTTCACTTTCGGGGCTGTCTGCAGCAAAAAAGAAAAACGTCCAGCTTTTGCTGCCACAGCAAAGGTGCCAGTAGGGAAAAGTGATGCTGGTCCTCACTGCCTCCTGGAACCCCTTCAAATGCCCCAGACAATTTGGCCCTCTCTGCTTTCCTGAGGACTCTATCCTCAAAAGCTCCTTTTTTCACTTTCGGCGTGTCTGGAGCAAAAAAGACAAACGTCCAGCTTTTGCTGCCACAGCTAAAGTGCCAGCGGGGAAAAGTGATGCTGGTCCTCACTGCCTCCTGGAACCTCTTCAAATGCCCCAGACAATTTGGCCCTCTCTGCTTTCCTGAGGACTCTATCCGCAAAAGCACCTTTTTTCACTTTCGGCGCTCTCTGGAGCAAAAAAGACAAACGTCCAGCTTTTGCTGCCACAGCAAAGGTGCCAGCGGGGAAAAGTGATGCTGGTCCTCACTGCCTCCTGGAACCCCTTCAAATGCCCCAGACAATTTGGCCCTCTCTGCTTTCCTGAGGACTCTATCCTCAAAAGCACCTTTTTTCACTTTTGGCGCTCTCTGGAGCAAAAAAGACAAACGTCCAGCTTTTGCTGCCACAGCAAAGGTGCCAGCGGGGAAAAGTGATGCTGGTCCTCACTGCCTCCTGGAACCCCTTCAAATGCCCCAGACAATTTGGCCCTCTCTGCTTTCCTGAGGACTCTATCCTCAAAAGCACCTTTTTTCACTTTTGGCGCTCTCTGGAGCAAAAAAGACAAACGTCCAGCTTTTGCTGCCACAGCAAAGGTGCCAGCGGGGAAAAGTGATGCTGGTCCTCACTGCCTCCTGGAACCCCTTTAAATGCCCCATACAATTTGGCCCTCTCTGCTTTCCTGAGGACTCTATCCGCAAAAGCACCTTTTTTCACTTTCGGCGCTGTCTGGAGCAAAAAAGACAAACGTCCAGATTTTGCTGCCACAGCTAAAGTGCCAGCGGGGAAAAGTGATGCTGGTCCTCACTGCCTCCTGGAACCCCTTCAAATGCCCCAGACAATTGGGCCCTCTCTGCTTTCCTGAGGACTCTATCCTCAAAAGCACCTTTTTTCACTTTCGGCGCTGTCTGGAGCAAAAAAGAAAAACGTCCAGCTTTTGCTGCCACAGCAAAGGTGCCAGCGGGGAAAAGTGATGCTGGTCCTCACTGCCTCCTGGAACCCCTTCAAATGCCCCAGACAATTTGGCCCTCTCTGCTTTCCTGAGGACTCTATCCTCAAAAGCACCTTTTTTCACTTTCGGCGTGTCTGGAGCAAAAAAGACAAATGTCCAGATTTTGCTGCCACAGCTAAAGTGCCAGCGGGGAAAAGTGATGCTGGTCCTCACTGCCTCCTGGAACCCCTTCAAATGCCCCAGACAATTTGGCCCTCTCTGCTTTCCTGAGCACTCTATCCGCAAAAGCACCTTCTTTCACTTTCGGCGCTGTCTGGAGCAAAAAAGACAAACGTCCAGCTTTTGCTGCCACAGCAAAGGTGCCAGCGGGGAAAAGTGATGCTGGTCCTCACTGCCTCCTGGAACCCCTTCAAATGCCCCAGACAATTTGGCCCTCTCTGCTTTCCTGAGGACTCTATCCGCAAAAGCACCTTTTTTCACTTTTGGCGCTCTCTGGAGCAAAAAATACAATCGTCCAGCTTTTGCTGCCACAGCAAAGGTGCCAGCGGGGAAAAGTGATGCTGGTCCTCACTGCCTCCTGGAACCCCTTCAAATGCCCCAGACAATTTGGCCCTCTCTGCTTTCCTGAGGACTCTATCCGCAAAAGCACCTTTTTTCACTTTCGGCGCTGTCTGGGAGCAAAAAGACAAACGTCCAGATTTTGCTGCCACAGCTAAAGTGCCAGCGGGAAAAGTGATGCTGGTCCTCACTGCCTCCTGGAACCCCTTCAAATGCCCCAGACAATTTGGCCCTCTCTGCTTTCCTGAGGACTCTATCCGCAAAAGCACCTTTTTTCACTTTCGGCGCTCTCTGGAGCAAAAAAGACAAACGTCCAGATTTTGCTGCCACAGCTAAAGTGCCAGCGGGGAAAAGTGATGCTGGCCCTCACTGCCTCCTGGAACCCCTTCAAATGCCCCAGACAATTTGGCCCTCTCTGCTTTCCTGAGGACTCTATCCGCAAAAGCACCTTTTTTCACTTTCGGCGCTGTCTGGAGCAAAAAAGACAAACGTCCAGATTTTGCTGCCACAGCTAAAGTGCCAGCGGGGAAAAGTGATGCTGGTCCTCACTGCCTCCTGGAACCCCTTCAAATGCCCCAGACAATTTGGCCCTCTCTGCTTTCTTGAGGACTCTATCCTCAAAAGCACCTTTTTTCACTTTCGGCGCTGTCTGGAGCAAAAAAGACAAACGTCCAGCTTTTGCTGCCACAGCAAAGGTGCCAGCGGGGAAAAGTGATGCTGGTCCTCACTGCCTCCTGGAACCCCTTTAAATGCCCCATACAATTTGGCCCTCTCTGCTTTCCTGCGCACTCTATCCTCAAAAGCACCTTTTTTCACTTTCGGCGCTCTCTGGAGCAAAAAAGACAAACGTCCGGATTTTGCTGCCACAGCTAAAGCGCCAGCGGGGAAAAGTGATGCTGGTCCTCACTGCCTCCTGGAACACCTTCAAATGCCCCAGACAATTTGGCCCTCTCTGCTTTCCTGAGGACTCTATCCGCAAAAGCACCTTTTTTCACTTTCGGCGCTGTCTGGAGCAAAAAAGACAAACGTCCAGATTTTGCTGCCACAGCTAAAGTGCCAGCGGGGAAAAGTGATGCTGGCCCTCACTGCCTCCTGGAACCCCTTCAAATGCCCCAGACAATTTGGCCCTCTCTGCTTTCCTGAGGACTCTATCCTCAAAAGCACCTTTTTTCACTTTCGGCGCTGTCTGGAGCAAAAAAGACAAACGTCCAGATTTTGCTGCCACAGCTAACGTGCCAGCGGGGAAAAGTGATGCTGGCCCTCACTGCCTCCTGGAACCCCTTCAAATGCCCCAGACAATTTGGCCCTCTCTGCTTTCCTGAGGACTCTATCCGCAAAAGCACCTTTTTTCACTTTCGGCGCTGTCTGGAGCAAAAAAGACAAACGTCCAGCTTTTGCTGCCACAGCAAAGGTGCCAGCGGGGAAAAGTGATGCTGGTCCTCACTGCCTCCTGGAACCCCTTCAAATGCCCCAGACAATTTGGCCCTCTCTGCTTTCCTGAGGACTCTATCCGCAAAAGCACCTTTTTTCACTTTCGGCGCTGTCTGGAGCAAAAAAGACAAACGTCCAGCTTTTGCTGCCACAGCAAAGGTGCCAGCGGGGAAAAGTGATGCTGGTCCTCACTGCCTCCTGGAACCCCTTCAAATGCCCCAGACAATTTGGCCCTCTCTGCTTTCCTGAGGACTCTATCCTCAAAAGCTCCTTTTTTCACTTTCGGCGTGTCTGGAGCAAAAAAGACAAATGTCCAGATTTTGCTGCCACAGCTAAAGTGCCAGCGGGGAAAAGTGATGCTGGTCCTCACTGCCTCCTGGAACCCCTTCAAATGCCCCAGACAATTTGGCCCTCTCTGCTTTCCTGAGCACTCTATCCTCAAAAGCACCTTGTTTCACTTTCGGCGCTCTCTGGAGCAAAAAAGACAAACGTCCAGATTTTGCTGCCACAGCAAAGGTGCCAGCGGGGAAAAGTGATGCTGGTCCTCACTGCCTCCTGGAACCCCTTCAAATGCCCCAGACAATTTGGCCCTCTCTGCTTTCCTGAGGACTCTATCCTCAAAAGCACCTTTTTTCACTTTCGGCGCTGTCTGGAGCAAAAAAGACAAACGTCCAGCTTTTGCTGCCACAGCAAAGGTGCCAGCGGGGAAAAGTGATGCTGGTCCTCACTGCCTCCTGGAACCCCTTCAAATGCCCCAGACAATTTGGCCCTCTCTGCTTTCCTGAGGACTCTATCCGCAAAAGCACCTTTTTTCACTTTCGGCGCTGTCTGGAGCAAAAAAGACAAACGTACAGATTTTGCTGCCACAGCTAAAGTGCCAGCGGGGAAAAGTGATGCTGGCCCTCACTGCCTCCTGGAACCCCTTCAAATGCCCCAGACAATTTGGCCCTCTCTGCTTTCCTGAGGACTCTATCCTCAAAAGCACCTTTTTTCACTTTCGGCGCTCTCTGGAGCAAAAAAGACAAACGTCCAGATTTTGCTGCCACAGCTAAAGTGCCAGCGGGGAAAAGTGATGCTGGTCCTCACTGCCTCCTGGAACCCCTTCAAATGCCCCAGACAATTTGGCCCTCTCTGCTTTCCTGAGGACTCTATCCTCAAAAGCACCTTTTTTCACTTTCGGCGCTGTCTGGAGCAAAAAAGACAAACGTCCAGCTTTTGCTGCCACAGCAAAGGTGCCAGCGGGGAAAAGTCATGCTGGTCCTCACTGCCTCCTGGAACCCCTTTAAATGCCCCAGACAATTTGGCCCTCTCTGCTTTCCTGCGCACTCTATCCTCAAAAGCACCTTTTTTCACTTTCGGCGCTCTCTGGAGCAAAAAAGACAAACGTCCGGATTTTGCTGCCACAGCTAAAGTGCCAGCGGGGAAAAGTGATGCTGGTCCTCACTGCCTCCTGGAACCCCTTCAAATGCCCCAGACAATTTGGCCCTCTCTGCTTTCCTGAGGACTCTATCCTCAAAAGCACCTTTTTTCACTTTCGGCGCTGTCTGGAGCAAAAAAGACAAACGTCCAGATTTTGCTGCCACAGCTAAAGTGCCAGCGGGGAAAAGTGATGCTGGTCCTCACTGCCTCCTGGAACCCCTTCAAATGCCCCAGACAATTTGGCCCTCTCTGCTTTCCTGAGGACTCTATCCGCAAAAGCACCTTTTTCCACTTTCGGCGCTGTCTGGAGCAAAAAAGACAAACGTCCATATTTTGCTGCCACAGCAAAGGTGACAGCGGGGAAAAGTGATGCTGGTCCTCACTGCCTCCTGGAACCCCTTCAAATGCCCCAGACAATTTGGCCCTCTCTGCTTTCCTGAGGACTCTATCCGCAAAAGCACCTTTTTTCACTTTCGGCGCTCTCTGGAGCAAAAAAGACAAACGTCCAGCTTTTGCTGCCACAGCTAAAGTGCCAGCGGGGAAAAGTGATGCTGGTCCTCACTGCCTCCTGGAACACCTTCAAATGCCCCAGACAATTTGGCCCTCTCTGCTTTCCTGAGGACTCTATCCGCAAAAGCACCTTTTTTCACTTTCGGCGTATCTGGAGCAAAAAAGACAAACGTCCAGATTTTGCTGCCACAGATAAAGTGCCAGCGGGGAAAAGTGATGCTGGCCCTCACTGCCTCCTGGAACCCCTTCAAATGCCCCAGACAATTTGGCCCTCTCTGCTTTCCTGAGGACTCTATCCGCAAAAGCAAATTTTTTCACTTTCGGCGCTGTCTGGAGCAAAAAAGACAAACGTCCAGCTTTTGCTGCCACAGCAAAGGTGCCAGCGGGGAAAGTGATGCTGGTCCTCACTGCCTCCTGGAACCCCTTCAAATGCCCCAGACAATTTGGCCCTCTCTGCTTTCCTGAGGAATCTATCCGCAAAAGCACCTTTTTTCACTTTCGGCGCTCTCTGGAGCAAAAAAGACAAACGTCCAGCTTTTGCTGCCACAGCTAAAGTGCCAGCGGGGAAAAGTGATGCTGGTCCTCACTGCCTCCTGGAACCCCTTCAAATGCCCCAGACAATTTGGCCCTCTCTGCTTTCCTGAGGACTCTATCCGCAAAAGCACCTTTTTTCACTTTCGGCGCTGTCTGGAGCAAAAAAGACAAACGTCCAGCTTTTGCTGCCACAGCAAAGGTGCCAGCGGGGAAAAGTGATGCTGGTTCTCACTGCCTCCTGGAACCCCTTCAAATGCCCCAGACAATTTGGCCCTCTCTGCTTTCCTGAGGACTCTATCCGCAAAAGCACCTTTTTTCACTTTCGGCGCTGTCTGGAGCAAAAAAGACAAACGTCCAGCTTTTGCTGCCACAGCTAAAGTGCCAGCGGGGAAAAGTGATGCTGGTCCTCACTGCCTCCTGGAACACCTTCAAATGCCCCAGACAATTTGGCCCTCTCTGCTTTCCTGAGGACTCTATCCTCAAAAGCACCTTTTTTCACTTTCGGCGCTGTCTGGAGCAAAAAAGACAAACGTCCAGCTTTTTCTTCCACAGCTAAAGTGCCAGCGGGGAAAAGTGATGCTGGTCCTCACTGCCTCCTGGAACCCCTTCAAATGCCCCAGACAATTTGGCCCTCTCTGCTTTCCTGAGCACTCTATCCTCAAAAGCACCTTTTTTCACTTTCGCCGCTCTCTGGAGCAAAAAAGACAAACGTCCAGATTTTGCTGCCACAGCTAAAGTGCCAGCGGGGAAAAGTGATGCTGGTCCTCACTGCCTGCTGGAACCCCTTCAAATGCCCCAGACAATTTGGCCCTCTCTGCTTTCCTGAGCACTCTATCCTCAAAAGCACCTTTTTTCACTTTCGGCGCTCTCTGGAGCAAAAAAGACAAACGTCCAGATTTTGCTGCCACAGCAAAGGTGCCAGCGGGGAAAAGTGATGCTGGTTCTCACTGCCTCCTGGAACCCCTTTAAATGCCCCAGACAATTTGGCCCTCTCTGCTTTCCTGAGGACTCTATCCTCAAAAGCACCTTTTTTCACTTTCGGCGCTGTCTGGAGCAAAAAAGACAAATGTCCAGATTTTGCTGCCACAGCTAAAGTGCCAGCGGGGAAAAGTGATGCTGGTCCTCACTGCCTCCTGGAACCCCTTCAAATGCCCCAGACAATTTGGCCCTCTCTGCTTTCCTGAGGACTCTATCCTCAAAAGCACCTTTTTTCACTTTCGGCTCTGTCTGCAGCAAAAAAGACAAACGTCCAGCTTTTGCTGCCACAGCAAAGGTGCCAGTGGGGAAAAGTGATGCTGGTCCTCACTGCCTCCTGGAACCCCTTCAAATGCCCCAGACAATTTGGCCCTCTCTGCTTTCCTGAGGACTCTATCCTCAAAAGCTCCTTTTTTCACTTTCGGCGTGTCTGGAGCAAAAAAGACAAACGTCCAGCTTTTGCTGCCACAGCTAAAGTGCCAGCGGGGAAAAGTGATGCTGGTCCTCACTGCCTCCTGGAACCCCTTCAAATGCCCCAGACAATTTGGCCCTCTCTGCTTTCCTGAGGACTCTATCCGCAAAAGCACCTTTTTTCACTTTCGGCGCTGTCTGGAGCAAAAAAGACAAACGTCCAGCTTTTGCTGCCACAGCAAGGGTGCCAGCGGGGAAAAGTGATGCTGGTCCTCACTGCCTCCTGGAACCCCTTCAAATGCCCCAGACAATTTGGCCCTCTCTGCTTTCCTGAGGACTCTATCCGCAAAAGCACCTTTTTTCACTTTCGGCGCTGTCTGGAGCAAAAAAGACAAACGTCCAGCTTTTGCTGCCACAGCTAAAGTGCCAGCGGGGAAAAGTGATGCTGGTCCTCACTGCCTCCTGGAACACCTTCAAATGCCCCAGACAATTTGGCCCTCTCTGCTTTCCTGAGGACTCTATCCTCAAAAGCACCTTTTTTCACTTTCGGCGCTGTCTGGAGCAAAAAAGACAAACGTCCAGCTTTTTCTTCCACAGCTAAAGTGCCAGCGGGGAAAAGTGATGCTGGTCCTCACTGCCTCCTGGAACCCCTTCAAATGCCCCAGACAATTTGGCCCTCTCTGCTTTCCTGAGCACTCTATCCTCAAAAGCACCTTTTTTCACTTTCGCCGCTCTCTAAAGGAAAAAAGACAAACGTCCAGATTTTGCTGCCACAGCTAAAGTGCCAGCGGGGAAAAGTGATGCTGGTCCTCACTGCCTGCTGGAACCCCTTCAAATGCCCCAGACAATTTGGCCCTCTCTGCTTTCCTGAGCACTCTATTCTCAAAAGCACCTTTTTTCACTTTCGGCGCTCTCTGGAGCAAAAAAGACAAACGTCCAGCTTTTGCTGCCACAGCAAAGGTGCCAGCGGGGAAAAGTCATGCTGGTCCTCACTGCCTCCTGGAACCCCTTTAAATGCCCCAGACAATTTGGCCCTCTCTGCTTTCCTGCGCACTCTATCCTCAAAAGCACCTTTTTTCACTTTCGGCGCTCTCTGGAGCAAAAAAGACAAACGTCCGGATTTTGCTGCCACAGCTAAAGTGCCAGCGGGGAAAAGTGATGCTGGTCCTCACTGCCTCCTGGAACCCCTTCAAATGCCCCAGACAATTTGGCCCTCTCTGCTTTCCTGAGGACTCTATCCGCAAAAGCACCTTTTTTCACTTTCGGCGCTGTCTGGAGCAAAAAAGACAAACGTCCAGATTTTGCTGCCACAGCTAAAGTGCCAGCGGGGAAAAGTGATGCTGGTCCTCACTGCCTCCTGGAACCCCTTCAAATGCCCCAGACAATTTGGCCCTCTCTGCTTTCCTGAGGACTCTATCCGCAAAAGCACCTTTTTCCACTTTCGGCGCTGTCTGGAGCAAAAAAGACAAACGTCCAGATTTTGCTGCCACAGCAAAGGTGACAGCGGGGAAAAGTGATGCTGGTCCTCACTGCCTCCTGGAACCCCTTCAAATGCCCCAGACAATTTGGCCCTCTCTGCTTTCCTGAGGACTCTATCCGCAAAAGCACCTTTTTTCACTTTCGGCGCTGTCTGGAGCAAAAAAGACAAACGTCCAGCTTTTTCTTCCACAGCTAAAGTGCCAGCGGGGAAAAGTGATGCTGGTCCTCACTGCCTCCTGGAACACCTTCAAATGCCCCAGACAATTTGGCCCTCTCTGCTTTCCTGAGGACTCTATCCGCAAAAGCACCTTTTTTCACTTTCGGCGTATCTGGAGCAAAAAAGACAAACGTCCAGATTTTGCTGCCACAGATAAAGTGCCAGCGGGGAAAAGTGATGCTGGCCCTCACTGCCTCCTGGAACCCCTTCAAATGCCCCAGACAATTTGGCCCTCTCTGCTTTCCTGAGGACTCTATCCGCAAAAGCAAATTTTTTCACTTTCGGCGCTGTCTGGAGCAAAAAAGACAAACGTCCAGCTTTTGCTGCCACAGCAAAGGTGCCAGCGGGGAAAGTGATGCTGGTCCTCACTGCCTCCTGGAACCCCTTCAAATGCCCCAGACAATTTGGCCCTCTCTGCTTTCCTGAGGAATCTATCCGCAAAAGCACCTTTTTTCACTTTCGGCGCTCTCTGGAGCAAAAAAGACAAACGTCCAGCTTTTGCTGCCACAGCTAAAGTGCCAGCGGGGAAAAGTGATGCTGGTCCTCACTGCCTCCTGGAACCCCTTCAAATGCCCCAGACAATTTGGCCCTCTCTGCTTTCCTGAGGACTCTATCCGCAAAAGCACCTTTTTTCACTTTCGGCGCTGTCTGGAGCAAAAAAGACAAACGTCCAGCTTTTGCTGCCACAGCAAAGGTGCCAGCGGGGAAAAGTGATGCTGGTTCTCACTGCCTCCTGGAACCCCTTCAAATGCCCCAGACAATTTGGCCCTCTCTGCTTTCCTGAGGACTCTATCCGCAAAAGCACCTTTTTTCACTTTCGGCGCTGTCTGGAGCAAAAAAGACAAACGTCCAGCTTTTGCTGCCACAGCTAAAGTGCCAGCGGGGAAAAGTGATGCTGGTCCTCACTGCCTCCTGGAACACCTTCAAATGCCCCAGACAATTTGGCCCTCTCTGCTTTCCTGAGGACTCTATCCTCAAAAGCACCTTTTTTCACTTTCGGCGCTGTCTGGAGCAAAAAAGACAAACGTCCAGCTTTTTCTTCCACAGCTAAAGTGCCAGCGGGGAAAAGTGATGCTGGTCCTCACTGCCTCCTGGAACCCCTTCAAATGCCCCAGACAATTTGGCCCTCTCTGCTTTCCTGAGCACTCTATCCTCAAAAGCACCTTTTTTCACTTTCGCCGCTCTCTGGAGCAAAAAAGACAAACGTCCAGATTTTGCTGCCACAGCTAAAGTGCCAGCGGGGAAAAGTGATGCTGGTCCTCACTGCCTGCTGGAACCCCTTCAAATGCCCCAGACAATTTGGCCCTCTCTGCTTTCCTGAGCACTCTATCCTCAAAAGCACCTTTTTTCACTTTCGGCGCTCTCTGGAGCAAAAAAGACAAACGTCCAGGTTTTGCTGCCACAGCAAAGGTGCCAGCGGGGAAAAGTGATGCTGGTTCTCACTGCCTCCTGGAACCCCTTTAAATGCCCCAGACAATTTGGCCCTCTCTGCTTTCCTGAGGACTCTATCCTCAAAAGCACCTTTTTTCACTTTCGGCGCTGTCTGGAGCAAAAAAGACAAATGTCCAGATTTTGCTGCCACAGCTAAAGTGCCAGCGGGGAAAAGTGATGCTGGTCCTCACTGCCTCCTGGAACCCCTTCAAATGCCCCAGACAATTTGGCCCTCTCTGCTTTCCCGAGGACTCTATCCGCAAAAGCACCTTTTTTCACTTTCGGCTCTGTCTGCAGCAAAAAAGACAAACGTCCAGCTTTTGCTGCCACAGCAAAGGTGCCAGTGGGGAAAAGTGATGCTGGTCCTCACTGCCTCCTGGAACCCCTTCAAATGCCCCAGACAATTTGGCCCTCTCTGCTTTCCTGAGGACTCTATCCTCAAAAGCTCCTTTTTTCACTTTCGGCGTGTCTGGAGCAAAAAAGACAAACGTCCAGCTTTTGCTGCCACAGCTAAAGTGCCAGCGGGGAAAAGTGATGCTGGTCCTCACTGCCTCCTGGAACCCCTTCAAATGCCCCAGACAATTTGGCCCTCTCTGCTTTCCTGAGGACTCTATCCGCAAAAGCACCTTTTTTCACTTTCGGCGCTGTCTGGAGCAAAAAAGACAAACGTCCAGCTTTTGCTGCCACAGCAAAGGTGCCAGCGGGGAAAAGTGATGCTGGTCCTCACTGCCTCCTGGAACCCCTTCAAATGCCCCAGACAATTTGGCCCTCTCTGCTTTCCTGAGGACTCTATCCGCAAAAGCACCTTTTTTCACTTTCGGCGCTGTCTGGAGCAAAAAAGACAAACGTCCAGCTTTTGCTGCCACAGCTAAAGTGCCAGCGGGGAAAAGTGATGCTGGTCCTCACTGCCTCCTGGAACACCTTCAAATGCCCCAGACAATTTGGCCCTCTCTGCTTTCCTGAGGACTCTATCCTCAAAAGCACCTTTTTTCACTTTCGGCGCTGTCTGGAGCAAAAAAGACAAACGTCCAGCTTTTTCTTCCACAGCTAAAGTGCCAGCGGGGAAAAGTGATGCTGGTCCTCACTGCCTCCTGGAACCCCTTCAAATGCCCCAGACAATTTGGCCCTCTCTGCTTTCCTGAGCACTCTATCCTCAAAAGCACCTTTTTTCACTTTCGCCGCTCTCTAAAGGAAAAAAGACAAACGTCCAGATTTTGCTGCCACAGCTAAAGTGCCAGCGGGGAAAAGTGATGCTGGTCCTCACTGCCTGCTGGAACCCCTTCAAATGCCCCAGACAATTTGGCCCTCTCTGCTTTCCTGAGCACTCTATTCTCAAAAGCACCTTTTTTCACTTTCGGCGCTCTCTGGAGCAAAAAAGACAAACGTCCAGGTTTTGCTGCCACAGCAAAGGTGCCAGCGGGGAAAAGTGATGCTGGTTCTCACTGCCTCCTGGAACCCCTTTAAATGCCCCAGACAATTTGGCCCTCTCTGCTTTCCTGAGGACTCTATCCTCAAAAGCACCTTTTTTCACTTTCGGCGCTGTCTGGAGCAAAAAAGACAAACGTCCAGATTTTGCTGCCACAGATAAAGTGCCAGCGGGGAAAAGTGATGCTGGTCCTCACTGCCTCCTGGAACCCCTTCAAATGCCCCAGACAATTTGGCCCTCTCTGCTTTCCCGAGGACTCTATCCGCAAAAGCACCTTTTTCACTTTCGGCTCTGTCTGCAGCAAAAAAGACAAACGTCCAGCTTTTGCTGCCACAGCAAAGGTGCCAGCGGGGAAAAGTGATGCTGGTCCTCACTGCCTCCTGGAACCCCTTCAAATGCCCCAGACAATTTGGCCCTCTCTGCTTTCCTGAGGACTCTATCCGCAAAAGCACCTTTTTTCACTCTCGGCGCTGTCTGGAGCAAAAAAGACAAACGTCCAGCTTTTGCTGCCACAGCAAAGGTGCCAGCGGGGAAAAGTGATGCTGGTCCTCACTGCCTCCTGGAACCCCTTCAAATGCCCCAGACAATTTGGCCCTCTCTGCTTTCCTGAGGACTCTATCCTCAAAAGCACCTTTTTTCACTTTCGGCGCTGTCTGGAGCAAAAAAGACAAACGTCCAGCTTTTGCTGCCACAGCAAAGGTGCCAGCGGGGAAAAGTGATGCTGGTCCTCACTGCCTCCTGGAACCCCTTCAAATGCCCCAGACAATTTGGCCCTCTCTGCTTTCCTGAGGACTCTATCCTCAAAAGCACCTTTTTTCACTTTCGGCGCTGTCTGGAGCAAAAAAGACAAACGTCCAGCTTTTGCTGCCACAGCAAAGGTGCCAGCGGGGAAAAGTCATGCTGGTCCTCACTGCCTCCTGGAACCCCTTCAAATGCCCCAGACAATTTGGCCCTCTCTGCTTTCCTGAGGACTCTAGCCGCAAAAGCACCTTTTTTCACTTTCGGCGCTCTCTGGAGCAAAAAAGACAAACGTCCAGCTTTTGCTGCCACAGCTAAAGTGCCAGCGGGGAAAAGTGATGCTGGTCCTCACTGCCTCCTGGAACCCCTTCAAATGCCCCAGACAATTTGGCCCTCTCTGCTTTCCCGAGGAGTCTATCCGCAAAAGCACCTTTTTTCAATTTTGGCGTATCTGGAGCAAAAAAGACAAACGTCCAGCTTTTGCTGCCACAACTAAAGTGCCAGCGGGGAAAAGTGATGCTGGTCCTCACTGCCTCCTGGAACCCCTTCAAATGCCCCAGACAATTTGGCCCTCTCTGCTTTCCTGAGGACTCTATCCGCAAAAGCAAATTTTTTCACTCTCGGCGCTGTCTGGAGCAAAAAAGACAAACGTCCAGCTTTTGCTGCCACAGCAAAGGTGCCAGCGGGGAAAAGTGATGCTGGTCCTCACTGCCTCCTGGAACCCCTTCAAATGCCCCAGACAATTTGGCCCTCTCTGCTTTCCTGAGGACTCTATCCGCAAAAGCACCTTTTTTCACTTTCGGCGCTGTCTGGAGCAAAAAAGACAAACGTCCAGATTTTGCTGCCACAGCTAAAGTGCCAGCGGGGAAAAGTGATGCTGGTCCTCACTGCCTCCTGGAACCCCTTCAAATGCCCCAGACAATTTGGCCCTCTCTGCTTTCCTGAGGACTGTATCCGCAAAAGCACCTTTTTTCACTTTCGGCGCTCTCTGGAGCAAAAAAGACAAACGTCCAGCTTTTGCTGCCACAGCAAAGGTGCCAGCGGGGAAAAGTGATGCTGGTCCTCACTGCCTCCTGGAACCCCTTCAAATGCCCCAGACAATTTGGCCCTCTCTGCTTTCCTGAGGACTCTATCCTCAAAAGCACCTTTTTTCACTTTCGGCGCTGTCTGGAGCAAAAAAGACAAACGTCCAGCTTTTGCTGCCACAGCAAAGGTGCCAGCGGGGAAAAGTGATGCTGGTTCTCACTGCCTCCTGGAACCCCTTCAAATGCCCCAGACAATTTGGCCCTCTCTGCTTTCCTGAGCACTCTATCCGCAAAAGCACCTTTTTTCACTTTCGGCGCTGTCTGGAGCAAAAAAGACAAACGTCCAGATTTTGCTGCCACAGCTAAAGTGCCAGCGTGGAAAAGTGATGCTGGTCCTCACTGCCTCCTGGAACACCTTCAAATGCCCCAGACAATTTGGCCCTCTCTGCTTTCCTGAGGACTCTATCCTCAAAAGCACCTTTTTTCACTTTCGGCGCTGTCTGGAGCAAAAAAGACAAACGTCCAGCTTTTGCTGCCACAGCTAAAGTGCCAGCGGGGAAAAGTGATGCTGGTCCTCACTGCCTCCTGGAACACCTTCAAATGCCCCAGACAATTTGGCCCTCTCTGCTTTCCTGAGGACTCTATCCGCAAAAGCACCTTTTTTCACTTTCGGCGTATCTGGAGCAAAAAAGACAAACGTCCAGATTTTGCTGCCACAGATAAAGTGCCAGCGGGGAAAAGTGATGCTGGCCCTCACTGCCTCCTGGAACCCCTTCAAATGCCCCAGACAATTTGGCCCTCTCTGCTTTCCTGAGGACTCTATCCGCAAAAGCAAATTTTTTCACTTTCGGCGCTCTCTGGAGCAAAAAAGACAAACGTCCAGCTTTTGCTGCCACAGCAAAGGTGCCAGCGGGGAAAGTGATGCTGGTCCTCACTGCCTCCTGGAACCCCTTCAAATGCCCCAGACAATTTGGCCCTCTCTGCTTTCCTGAGGACTCTATCCGCAAAAGCACCTTTTTTCACTTTCGGCGCTCTCTGGAGCAAAAAAGACAAACGTCCAGCTTTTGCTGCCACAGCTAAAGTGCCAGCGGGGAAAAGTGATGCTGGTCCTCACTGCCTCCTGGAACCCCTTCAAATGCCCCAGACAATTTGGCCCTCTCTGCTTTCCTGAGGACTCTATCCGCAAAAGCACCTTTTTTCACTTTCGGCGCTGTCTGGAGCAAAAAAGACAAACGTCCAGCTTTTGCTGCCACAGCAAAGGTGCCAGCGGGGAAAAGTGATGCTGGTTCTCACTGCCTCCTGGAACCCCTTCAAATGCCCCAGACAATTTGGCCCTCTCTGCTTTCCTGAGGACTCTATCCGCAAAAGCACCTTTTTTCACTTTCGGCGCTGTCTGGAGCAAAAAAGACAAACGTCCAGCTTTTGCTGCCACAGCTAAAGTGCCAGCGGGGAAAAGTGATGCTGGTCCTCACTGCCTCCTGGAACACCTTCAAATGCCCCAGACAATTTGGCCCTCTCTGCTTTCCTGAGGACTCTATCCTCAAAAGCACCTTTTTTCACTTTCGGCGCTGTCTGGAGCAAAAAAGACAAACGTCCAGCTTTTTCTTCCACAGCTAAAGTGCCAGCGGGGAAAAGTGATGCTGGTCCTCACTGCCTCCTGGAACCCCTTCAAATGCCCCAGACAATTTGGCCCTCTCTGCTTTCCTGAGCACTCTATCCTCAAAAGCACCTTTTTTCACTTTCGCCGCTCTCTGGAGCAAAAAAGACAAACGTCCAGATTTTGCTGCCACAGCTAAAGTGCCAGTGGGGAAAAGTGATGCTGGTCCTCACTGCCTGCTGGAACCCCTTCAAATGCCCCAGACAATTTGGCCCTCTCTGCTTTCCTGAGCACTCTATCCTCAAAAGCACCTTTTTTCACTTTCGGCGCTCTCTGGAGCAAAAAAGACAAACGTCCAGGTTTTGCTGCCACAGCAAAGGTGCCAGCGGGGAAAAGTGATGCTGGTTCTCACTGCCTCCTGGAACCCCTTTAAATGCCCCAGACAATTTGGCCCTCTCTGCTTTCCTGAGGACTCTATCCTCAAAAGCACCTTTTTTCACTTTCGGCGCTCTCTGGAGCAAAAAAGACAAATGTCCAGATTTTGCTGCCACAGCTAAAGTGCCAGCGGGGAAAAGTGATGCTGGTCCTCACTGCCTCCTGGAACCCCTTCAAATGCCCCAGACAATTTGGCCCTCTCTGCTTTCCCGAGGACTCTATCCGCAAAAGCACCTTTTTTCACTTTCGGCTCTGTCTGCAGCAAAAAAGACAAACGTCCAGCTTTTGCTGCCACAGCAAAGGTGCCAGTGGGGAAAAGTAATGCTGGTCCTCACTGCCTCCTGGAACCCCTTCAAATGCCCCAGACAATTTGGCCCTCTCTGCTTTCCTGAGGACTCTATCCTCAAAAGCTCCTTTTTTCACTTTCGGCGTGTCTGGAGCAAAAAAGACAAACGTCCAGCTTTTGCTGCCACAGCTAAAGTGCCAGCGGGGAAAAGTGATGCTGGTCCTCACTGCCTCCTGGAACCCCTTCAAATGCCCCAGACAATTTGGCCCTCTCTGCTTTCCTGAGGACTCTATCCGCAAAAGCACCTTTTTTCACTTTCGGCGCTGTCTGGAGCAAAAAAGACAAACGTCCAGCTTTTGCTGCCACAGCAAAGGTGCCAGCGGGGAAAAGTGATGCTGGTCCTCACTGCCTCCTGGAACCCCTTCAAATGCCCCAGACAATTTGGCCCTCTCTGCTTTCCTGAGGACTCTATCCGCAAAAGCACCTTTTTTCACTTTCGGCGCTGTCTGGAGCAAAAAAGACAAACGTCCAGCTTTTGCTGCCACAGCTAAAGTGCCAGCGGGGAAAAGTGATGCTGGTCCTCACTGCCTCCTGGAACACCTTCAAATGCCCCAGACAATTTGGCCCTCTCTGCTTTCCTGAGGACTCTATCCTCAAAAGCACCTTTTTTCACTTTCGGCGCTGTCTGGAGCAAAAAAGACAAACGTCCAGCTTTTTCTTCCACAGCTAAAGTGCCAGCGGGGAAAAGTGATGCTGGTCCTCACTGCCTCCTGGAACCCCTTCAAATGCCCCAGACAATTTGGCCCTCTCTGCTTTCCTGAGCACTCTATCCTCAAAAGCACCTTTTTTCACTTTCGCCGCTCTCTAAAGGAAAAAAGACAAACGTCCAGATTTTGCTGCCACAGCTAAAGTGCCAGCGGGGAAAAGTGATGCTGGTCCTCACTGCCTGCTGGAACCCCTTCAAATGCCCCAGACAATTTGGCCCTCTCTGCTTTCCTGAGCACTCTATTCTCAAAAGCACCTTTTTTCACTTTCGGCGCTCTCTGGAGCAAAAAAGACAAACGTCCAGGTTTTGCTGCCACAGCAAAGGTGCCAGCGGGGAAAAGTGATGCTGGTTCTCACTGCCTCCTGGAACCCCTTTAAATGCCCCAGACAATTTGGCCCTCTCTGCTTTCCTGAGGACTCTATCCTCAAAAGCACCTTTTTTCACTTTCGGCGCTGTCTGGAGCAAAAAAGACAAATGTCCAGATTTTGCTGCCACAGCTAAAGTGCCAGCGGGGAAAAGTGATGCTGGTCCTCACTGCCTCCTGGAACCCCTTCAAATGCCCCAGACAATTTGGCCCTCTCTGCTTTCCCGAGGACTCTATCCGCAAAAGCACCTTTTTTCACTTTCGGCTCTGTCTGCAGCAAAAAAGACAAACGTCCAGCTTTTGCTGCCACAGCAAAGGTGCCAGTGGGGAAAAGTGATGCTGGTCCTCACTGCCTCCTGGAACCCCTTCAAATGCCCCAGACAATTTGGCCCTCTCTGCTTTCCTGAGGACTCTATCCGCAAAAGCACCTTTTTTCACTTTCGGCGCTGTCTGGAGCAAAAAAGACAAACGTCCAGCTTTTGCTGCCACAGCAAAGGTGCCAGCGGGGAAAAGTGATGCTGGTCCTCACTGCCTCCTGGAACCCCTTCAAATGCCCCAGACAATTTGGCCCTCTCTGCTTTCCTGAGGACTCTATCCTCAAAAGCACCTTTTTTCACTTTCGGCGCTGTCTGGAGCAAAAAAGACAAACGTCCAGCTTTTGCTGCCACAGCAAAGGTGCCAGCGGGGAAAAGTGATGCTGGTCCTCACTGCCTCCTGGAACCCCTTCAAATGCCCCAGACAATTTGGCCCTCTCTGCTTTCCTGAGGACTCTATCCTCAAAAGCACCTTTTTTCACTTTCGGCGCTCTCTGGAGCAAAAAAGACAAACGTCCAGCTTTTGCTGCCACAGCTAAAGTGCCAGCGGGGAAAAGTGATGCTGGTCCTCACTGCCTCCTGGAACCCCTTCAAATGCCCCAGACAATTTGGCCCTCTCTGCTTTCCTGAGGACTCTATCCGCAAAAGCACCTTTTTTCACTTTCGGCGCTGTCTGGAGCAAAAAAGACAAACGTCCAGCTTTTGCTGCCACAGCAAAGGTGCCAGCGGGGAAAAGTGATGCTGGTCCTCACTGCCTCCTGGAACCCCTTCAAATGCCCCAGACAATTTGGCCCTCTCTGCTTTCCTGAGGACTCTATCCGCAAAAGCACCTTTTTTCACTCTCGGCGCTGTCTGGAGCAAAAAAGACAAACGTCCAGCTTTTGCTGCCACAGCAAAGGTGCCAGCGGGGAAAAGTGATGCTGGTCCTCACTGCCTCCTGGAACCCCTTCAAATGCCCCAGACAATTTGGCCCTCTCTGCTTTCCTGAGGACTCTATCCTCAAAAGCACCTTTTTTCACTCTCGGCGCTGTCTGGAGCAAAAAAGACAAACGTCCAGCTTTTGCTGCCACAGCAAAGGTGCCAGCGGGGAAAAGTCATGCTGGTCCTCACTGCCTCCTGGAACCCCTTCAAATGCCCCAGACAATTTGGCCCTCTCTGCTTTCCTGAGGACTCTATCCTCAAAAGCACCTTTTTTCACTTTCGGCGCTGTCTGGAGCAAAAAAGACAAACGTCCAGCTTTTGCTGCCACAGCAAAGGTGCCAGCGGGGAAAAGTCATGCTGGTCCTCACTGCCTCCTGGAACCCCTTCAAATGCCCCAGACAATTTGGCCCTCTCTGCTTTCCTGAGGACTCTATCCGCAAAAGCACCTTTTTTCACTTTCGGCGCTCTCTGGAGCAAAAAAGACAAACGTCCAGCTTTTGCTGCCACAGCTAAAGTGCCAGCGGGGAAAAGTGATGCTGGTCCTCACTGCCTCCTGGAACCCCTTCAAATGCCCCAGACAATTTGGCCCTCTCTGCTTTCCCGAGGAGTCTATCCGCAAAAGCACCTTTTTTCAATTTTGGCGTATCTGGAGCAAAAAAGACAAACGTCCAGCTTTTGCTGCCACAACTAAAGTGCCAGCGGGGAAAAGTGATGCTGGTCCTCACTGCCTCCTGGAACCCCTTCAAATGCCCCATACAATTTGGCCCTCTCTGCTTTCCTGAGGACTCTATCCGCAAAAGCAAATTTTTTCACTCTCGGCGCTGTCTGGAGCAAAAAAGACAAACGTCCAGCTTTTGCTGCCACAGCAAAGGTGCCAGCGGGGAAAAGTGATGCTGGTCCTCACTGCCTCCTGGAACCCCTTCAAATGCCCCAGACAATTTGGCCCTCTCTGCTTTCCTGAGGACTCTATCCTCAAAAGCACCTTTTTTCACTTTCGGCGCTGTCTGGAGCAAAAAAGACAAACGTCCAGATTTTGCTGCCACAGCTAAAGTGCCAGCGGGGAAAAGTGATGCTGGTCCTCACTGCCTCCTGGAACCCCTTCAAATGCCCCAGACAATTTGGCCCTCTCTGCTTTCCTGAGGACTGTATCCGCAAAAGCACCTTTTTTCACTTTCGGCGCTGTCTGGAGCAAAAAAGACAAACGTCCAGCTTTTGCTGCCACAGCAAAGGTGCCAGCGGGGAAAAGTGATGCTGGTCCTCACTGCCTCCTGGAACCCCTTCAAATGCCCCAGACAATTTGGCCCTCTCTGCTTTCCTGAGGACTCTATCCTCAAAAGCACCTTTTTTCACTTTCGGCGCTGTCTGGAGCAAAAAAGACAAACGTCCAGCTTTTGCTGCCACAGCAAAGGTGCCAGCGGGGAAAAGTGATGCTGGTTCTCACTGCCTCCTGGAACCCCTTCAAATGCCCCAGACAATTTGGCCCTCTCTGCTTTCCTGAGGACTCTATCCGCAAAAGCACCTTTTTTCACTTTCGGCGCTGTCTGGAGCAAAAAAGACAAACGTCCAGATTTTGCTGCCACAGCTAAAGTGCCAGCGTGGAAAAGTGATGCTGGTCCTCACTGCCTCCTGGAACACCTTCAAATGCCCCAGACAATTTGGCCCTCTCTGCTTTCCTGAGGACTCTATCCTCAAAAGCACCTTTTTTCACTTTCGGCGCTGTCTGGAGCAAAAAAGACAAACGTCCAGCTTTTGCTGCCACAGCTAAAGTGCCAGCGGGGAAAAGTGATGCTGGTCCTCACTGCCTCCTGGAACCCCTTCAAATGCCCCAGACAATTTGGCCCTCTCTGCTTTCCTGAGGACTCTATCCGCAAAAGCACCTTTTTTCACTTTCGGCGCTGTCTGGAGCAAAAAAGACAAACGTCCAGCTTTTGCTGCCACAGCAAAGGTGCCAGCGGGGAAAAGTGATGCTGGTCCTCACTGCCTCCTGGAACCCCTTCAAATGCCCCAGACAATTTGGCCCTCTCTGCTTTCCTGAGGACTGTATCCGCAAAAGCACCTTTTTTCACTTTCGGAGCTGTCTGGAGCAAAAAAGACAAACGTCCAGCTTTTGCTGCCACAGCAAAGGTGCCAGCGGGGAAAAGTGATGCTGGTCCTCACTGCCTCCTGGAACCCCTTTAAATGCCCCATACAATTTGGCCCTCTCTGCTTTCCTGCGCACTCTATCCTCAAAAGCACCTTTTTTCACTTTCGGCGCTGTCTGGAGCAAAAAAGACAAACGTCCGGATTTTGCTGCCACAGCTAAAGTGCCAGCGGGGAAAAGTGATGCTGGTCCTCACTGCCTCCTGGAACCCCTTCAAATGCCCCAGACAATTTGGCCCTCTCTGCTTTCCTGAGGACTCTATCCGCAAAAGCACCTTTTTTCACTTTCGGCGCTGTCTGGAGCAAAAAAGACAAACGTCCAGATTTTGCTGCTACAGCTAAAGTGCCAGCGGGGAAAAGTGATGCTGGTCCTCACTGCCTCCTGGAACCCCTTCAAATGCCCCAGACAATTTGGCCCTCTCTGCTTTCCTGAGGACTCTATCCGCAAAAGCACCTTTTTTCACTTTCGGCGCTGTCTGGAGCAAAAAAGACAAACGTCCAGCTTTTGCTGCCACAGCAAAGGTGCCAGCGGGGAAAAGTGATGCTGGTCCTCACTGCCTCCTGGAACCCCTTCAAATGCCCCAGACAATTTGGCCCTCTCTGCTTTCCTGAGGACTCTATCCGCAAAAGCACCTTTTTTCACTTTCGGCGCTGTCTGGAGCAAAAATACAAACGTCCAGCTTTTGCTGCCACAGCAAAGGTGCCAGCGGGGAAAAGTGATGCTGGTTCTCACTGCCTCCTGAAACCCCTTCAAATGCCCCAGACAATTTGGCCCTCTCTGCTTTCCTGAGGACTCTATCCGCAAAAGCACCTTTTTTCACTTTCGGCGCTGTCTGGAGCAAAAAAGACAAACGTCCAGCTTTTGCTGCCACAGCTAAAGTGCCAGCGGGGAAAAGTGATGCTGGTCCTCACTGCCTCCTGGAACACCTTCAAATGCCCCAGACAATTTGGTCCTCTCTGCTTTCCTGAGGACTCTATCCGCAAAAGCACCTTTTTTCACTTTCGGCGTATCTGGAGCAAAAAAGACAAACGTCCAGATTTTGCTGCCACAGATAAAGTGCCAGCGGGGAAAAGTGATGCTGGCCCTCACTGCCTCCTGGAACCCCTTCAAATGCCCCAGACAATTTGGCCCTCTCTGCTTTCCTGAGGACTCTATCCGCAAAAGCACCTTTTTTCACTTTCGGCGCTGTCTGGAGCAAAAAAGACAAACGTCCAGATTTTGCTGCCACAGCTAAAGTGCCAGCGTGGAAAAGTGATGCTGGTCCTCACTGCCTCCTGGAACACCTTCAAATGCCCCAGACAATTTGGCCCTCTCTGCTTTCCTGAGGACTCTATCCTCAAAAGCACCTTTTTTCACTTTCGGCGCTCTCTGGAGCAAAAAAGACAAACGTCCAGCTTTTGCTGCCACAGCTAAAGTGCCAGCGGGGAAAAGTGATGCTGGTCCTCACTGCCTCCTGGAACCCCTTCAAATGCCCCAGACAATTTGGCCCTCTCTGCTTTCCTGAGGACTCTATCCGCAAAAGCACCTTTTTTCACTTTCGGCGCTGTCTGGAGCAAAAAAGACAAACGTCCAGCTTTTGCTGCCACAGCAAAGGTGCCAGCGGGGAAAAGTGATGCTGGTCCTCACTGCCTCCTGGAACCCCTTCAAATGCCCCAGACAATTTGGCCCTCTCTGCTTTCCTGAGGACTCTATCCGCAAAAGCACCTTTTTTCACTTTCGGAGCTGTCTGGAGCAAAAAAGACAAACGTCCAGCTTTTGCTGCCACAGCAAAGGTGCCAGCGGGGAAAAGTGATGCTGGTCCTCACTGCCTCCTGGAACCCCTTCAAATGCCCCAGACAATTTGGCCCTCTCTGCTTTCCTGAGGACTCTATCCGCAAAAGCAACTTTTTTCACTTTCGGCGCTGTCTGGAGCAAAAAAGACAAACGTCCAGCTTTTGCTGCCACAGCAAAGGTGCCAGCGGGGAAAAGTGATGCTGGTCCTCACTGCCTCCTGGAACCCCTTTAAATGCCCCATACAATTTGGCCCTCTCTGCTTTCCTGTGCACTCTATCCTCAAAAGCACCTTTTTTCACTTTCGGCGCTCTCTGGAGCAAAAAAGACAAACGTCCGGATTTTGCTGCCACAGCTAAAGTGCCAGCGGGGAAAAGTGATGCTGGTCCTCACTGCCTCCTGGAACCCCTTCAAATGCCCCAGACAATTTGGCCCTCTCTGCTTTCCTGAGGACTCTATCCGCAAAAGCACCTTTTTTCACTTTCGGCGCTGTCTGGAGCAAAAAAGACAAACGTCCAGCTTTTGCTGCCACAGCTAAAGTGCCAGCGGGGAAAAGTGATGCTGGTCCTCACTGCCTCCTGGAACCCCTTCAAATGCCCCAGACAATTTGGCCCTCTCTGCTTTCCTGAAGACTCTATCCGCAAAAGCACCTTTTTTCACTTTCGGCGCTGTCTGGAGCAAAAAAGACAAACGTCCAGCTTTTGCTGCCACAGCAAAGGTGCCAGCGGGGAAAAGTGATGCTGGTCCTCACTGCCTCCTGGAACCCCTTTAAATGCCCCATACAATTTGGCCCTCTCTGCTTTCCTGTGCACTCTATCCTCAAAAGCACCTTTTTTCACTTTCGGCGCTGTCTGGAGCAAAAATACAAACGTCCAGCTTTTGCTGCCACAGCAAAGGTGCCAGCGGGGAAAAGTGATGCTGGTCCTCACTGCCTCCTGAAACCCCTTCAAATGCCCCAGACAATTTGGCCCTCTCTGCTTTCCTGAGGACTCTATCCGCAAAAGCACCTTTTTTCACTTTCGGCGCTGTCTGGAGCAAAAAAGACAAACGTCCAGCTTTTGCTGCCACAGCTAAAGTGCCAGCGGGGAAAAGTGATGCTGGTCCTCACTGCCTCCTGGAACACCTTCAAATGCCCCAGACAATTTGGTCCTCTCTGCTTTCCTGAGGACTCTATCCGCAAAAGCACCTTTTTTCACTTTCGGCGTATCTGGAGCAAAAAAGACAAACGTCCAGATTTTGCTGCCACAGATAAAGTGCCAGCGGGGAAAAGTGATGCTGGTCCTCACTGCCTCCTGGAACCCCTTCAAATGCCCCAGACAATTTGGCCCTCTCTGCTTTCCTGAGGACTCTATCCGCAAAAGCAAATTTTTTCACTCTCGGCGCTGTCTGGAGCAAAAAAGACAAACGTCCAGCTTTTGCTGCCACAGCAAAGGTGCCAGCGGGGAAAAGTGATGCTGGTCCTCACTGCCTCCTGGAACCCCTTCAAATGCCCCAGACAATTTGGCCCTCTCTGCTTTCCTGAGGACTCTATCCTCAAAAGCACCTTTTTTCACTTTCGGCGCTCTCTGTAGCAAAAAAGACAAACGTCCAGCTTTTGCTGCCACAGCTAAAGTGCCAGCGGGGAAAAGTGATGCTGGTCCTCACTGCCTCCTGGAACCCCTTCAAATGCCCCAGACAATTTGGCCCTCTCTGCTTTCCTGAGGACTCTATCCGCAAAAGCACCTTTTTTCACTTTCGGCGCTGTCTGGAGCAAAAAAGACAAACGTCCAGCTTTTGCTGCCACAGCAAAGGTGCCAGCGGGGAAAAGTGATGCTGGTCCTCACTGCCTCCTGGAACCCCTTCAAATGCCCCAGACAATTTGGCCCTCTCTGCTTTCCTGAGGACTCTATCCGCAAAAGCACCTTTTTTCACTTTCGGCGCTCTCTGGAGCAAAAAAGACAAACGTCCAGCTTTTGCTGCCACAGCTAAAGTGCCAGCGGGGAAAAGTGATGCTGGTCCTCACTGCCTCCTGGAACCCCTTCAAATGCCCCAGACAATTTGGCCCTCTCTGCTTTCCTGAGGACTCTATCCGCAAAAGCACCTTTTTTCACTTTCGGCGCTGTCTGGAGCAAAAAAGACAAACGTCCAGATTTTGCTGCCACAGCTAAAGTGCCAGCGGGGAAAAGTGATGCTGGTCCTCACTGCCTCCTGGAACACCTTCAAATGCCCCAGACAATTTGGCCCTCTCTGCTTTCCTGAGGACTCTATCCTCAAAAGCACCTTTTTTCACTTTCGGCGCTGTCTGGAGCAAAACAGACAAACGTCCAGCTTTTTCTTCCACAGCTAAAGTGCCAGCGGGGAAAAGTGATGCTGGTCCTCACTGCCTCCTGGAACCCCTTCAAATGCCCCAGACAATTTGGCCCTCTCTGCTTTCCTGAGCACTCTATCCGCAAAAGCACCTTTTTTCACTTTCGCCGCTCTCTAAAGGAAAAAAGACAAACGTCCAGATTTTGCTGCCACAGCTAAAGTGCCAGCGGGGAAAAGTGATGCTGGTCCTCACTGCCTCCTGGAACCCCTTCAAATGCCCCAGACAATTTGGCCCTCTCTGCTTTCCTGAGGACTCTATCCTCAAAAGCACCTTTTTTCACTTTCGGCGCTGTCTGGAGCAAAAAAGACAAATGTCCAGATTTTGCTGCCACAGCTAAAGTGCCAGCGGGGAAAAGTGATGCTGGTCCTCACTGCCTCCTGGAACCCCTTCAAATGCCCCAGACAATTTGGCCCTCTCTGCTTTCCTGAGGACTCTATCCGCAAAAGCACCTTTTTTCACTTTCGGCTCTGTCTGCAGCAAAAAAGACAAACGTCCAGCTTTTGCTGCCACAGCAAAGGTGCCAGTGGGGAAAAGTGATGCTGGTCCTCACTGCCTCCTGGAACCCCTTCAAATGCCCCAGACAATTTGGCCCTCTCTGCTTTCCTGAGGACTCTCCGCAAAAGCACCTTTTTTCACTTTCGGCGCTCTCTGGAGCAAAAAAGACAAACGTCCAGCTTTTGCTGCCACAGCAAAGGTGCCAGCGAGGAAAAGTGATGCTGGTCCTCACTGCCTCCTGGAACCCCTTCAAATGCCCCAGACAATTTGGCCCTCTCTGCTTTCCTGAGGACTCTATCCGCAAAAGCACCTTTTTTCACTTTCGGCGCTGTCTGGAGCAAAAAAGACAAACGTCCAGCTTTTGCTGCCACAGCTAAAGTGCCAGCGGGGAAAAGTGATGCTGGCCCTCACTGCCTCCTGGAACCCCTTCAAATGCCCCAGACAATTTGCCCTCTCTGCTTTCCTGAGGACTCTATCCGCAAGAGCACCTTTTTTCACTTTCGGCGCTGTCTGGAGCAAAAAAGACAAACGTCCAGCTTTTGCTGCCAAAGCAAAGGTGCCAGCAGGGAAAAGTGATGCTGGTCCTCACTGCCTCCTGGAACCCCTTCAAATGCCCCAGACAATTGGGCCCTCTCTGCTTTCCTGAGGACTCTATCCGCAAAAGCACCTTTTTTCACTTTCGGCGCTGTCTGGAGCAAAAAAGACAAACGTCCAGCTTTTGCTGCCACAGCAAAGGTGCCAGCGGGGAAAAGTGATGCTGGTCCTCACTGCCTCCTGGAACCCCTTCAAATGCCCCAGACAATTTGGCCCTCTCTGCTTTCCTGAGGACTCTATCCTCAAAAGCACCTTTTTTCACTTTCGGCGCTGTCTGGAGCAAAAAAGACAAACGTCCAGCTTTTGCTGCCACAGCAAAGGTGCCAGCGGGGAAAAGTGATGCTGGTCCTCACTGCCTCCTGGAACCCCTTCAAATGCCCCAGACAATTTGGCCCTCTCTGCTTTCCTGAGGACTCTATCCGCAAAAGCACCTTTTTTCACTTTCGGCGCTGTCTGGAGCAAAAAAGACAAACGTCCAGCTTTTGCTGCCACAGCAAAGGTGCCAGCGAGGAAAAGTAATGCTGGTCCTCACTGCCTCCTGGAACCCCTTCAAATGCCCCAGACAATTTGGCCCTCTCTGCTTTCCTGAGGACTCTATCCGCAAAAGCACCTTTTTTCACTTTCGGCGCTGTCTGGAGCAAAAAAGACAAACGTCCAGCTTTTGCTGCCACAGCTAAAGTGCCAGCGGGGAAAAGTGATGCTGGCCCTCACTGCCTCCTGGAACCCCTTCAAATGCCCCAGACAATTTGCCCTCTCTGCTTTCCTGAGGACTCTATCCGCAAGAGCACCTTTTTTCACTTTCGGCGCTGTCTGGAGCAAAAAAGACAAACGTCCAGCTTTTGCTGCCACAGCAAAGGTGCCAGCGGGGAAAAGTGATGCTGGTCCTCACTGCCTCCTGGAACCCCTTCAAATGCCCCAGACAATTTGGCCCTCTCTGCTTTCCTGAGGACTCTATCCGCAAAAGCACCTTTTTTCACTTTCGGCGCTGTCTGGAGCAAAAAAGACAAACGTCCAGCTTTTGCTGCCACAGCAAAGGTGCCAGCAGGGAAAAGTGATGCTGGTCCTCACTGCCTCCTGGAACCCCTTCAAATGCCCCAGACAATTTGGCCCTCTCTGCTTTCCTGAGGACTCTATCCTCAAAAGCACCTTTTTTCAATTTCGGCGTGTCTGGAGCAAAAAAGACAAATGTCCAGATTTTGCTGCCACAGCTAAAGTGCCAGCGGGGAAAAGTGATGCTGGTCCTCACTGCCTCCTGGAACCCCTTCAAATGCCCCAGACAATTTGGCCCTCTCTGCTTTCCTGAGCACTCTATCCGCAAAAGCACCTTCTTTCACTTTCGGCACTGTCTGCAGCAAAAAAGACAAACGTCCAGCTTTTGCTGCCACAGCAAAGGTGCCAGCGGGGAAAAGTGATGCTGGTCCTCACTGCCTCCTGGAACCCCTTCAAATGCCCCAGACAATTTGGCCCTCTCTGCTTTCCTGAGGACTCTATCCGCAAAAGCACCTTTTTTCACTTTCGGCGCTCTCTGGAGCAAAAAAGACAAACGTCCAGCTTTTGCTGCCACAGCAAAGGTGCCAGCGAGGAAAAGTAATGCTGGTCCTCACTGCCTCCTGGAACCCCTTCAAATGCCCCAGACAATTTGGCCCTCTCTGCTTTCCTGAGGACTCTATCCGCAAAAGCACCTTTTTTCACTTTCGGCGCTGTCTGGAGCAAAAAAGACAAACGTCCAGCTTTTGCTGCCACAGCTAAAGTGCCAGCGGGGAAAAGTGATGCTGGCCCTCACTGCCTCCTGGAACCCCTTCAAATGCCCCAGACAATTTGCCCTCTCTGCTTTCCTGAGGACTCTATCCGCAAGAGCACCTTTTTTCACTTTCGGCGCTGTCTGGAGCAAAAAAGACAAACGTCCAGCTTTTGCTGCCACAGCAAAGGTGCCAGCGGGGAAAAGTGATGCTGGTCCTCACTGCCTCCTGGAACCCCTTCAAATGCCCCAGACAATTTGGCCCTCTCTGCTTTCCTGAGGACTCTATCCGCAAAAGCACCTTTTTTCACTTTCGGCGCTGTCTGGAGCAAAAAAGACAAACGTCCAGCTTTTGCTGCCACAGCAAAGGTGCCAGCGGGGAAAAGTGATGCTGGTCCTCACTGCCTCCTGGAACCCCTTCAAATGCCCCAGACAATTTGGCCCTCTCTGCTTTCCTGAGGACTCTATCCTCAAAAGCACCTTTTTTCACTTTCGGCGTGTCTGGAGCAAAAAAGACAAATGTCCAGATTTTGCTGCCACAGCTAAAGTGCCAGCGGGGAAAAGTGATGCTGGTCCTCACTGCCTCCTGGAACCCCTTCAAATGCCCCAGACAATTTGGCCCTCTCTGCTTTCCTGAGCACTCTATCCGCAAAAGCACCTTCTTTCACTTTCGGCACTGTCTGCAGCAAAAAAGACAAACGTCCAGCTTTTGCTGCCACAGCAAAGGTGCCAGCGGGGAAAAGTGATGCTGGTCCTCACTGCCTCCTGGAACCCCTTCAAATGCCCCAGACAATTTGGCCCTCTCTGCTTTCCTGAGGACTCTATCCGCAAAAGCACCTTTTTTCACTTTTGGCGCTGTCTGGAGCAAAAAATGCAATCGTCCAGCTTTTGCTGCCACAGCAAAGGTGCCAGCGGGGAAAAGTGATGCTGGTCCTCACTGCCTCCTGGAACCCCTTCAAATGCCCCAGACAATTTGGCCCTCTCTGCTTTCTTGAGGACTCTATCCTCAAAAGCACCTTTTTTCACTTTCGGCGCTCTCTGGAGCAAAAAAGACAAACGTCCAGATTTTGCTGCCACAGCTAAAGTGCCAGCGGGGAAAAGTGATGCTGGCCCTCACTGCCTCCTGGAACCCCTTCAAATGCCCCAGACAATTTGGCCCTCTCTGGTTTCCTGAGGACTCTATCCGCAAAAGCACCTTTTTTCACTTTCGGCGCTGTCTGGAGCAAAAAAGACAAACGTCCAGCTTTTGCTGCCACAGCAAAGGTGCCAGCGGGGAAAAGTGATGCTGGTCCTCACTGCCTCCTGGAACCCCTTCAAATGCCCCAGACAATTTGGCCCTCTCTGCTTTCCTGAGGACTCTATCCGCAAAAGCACCTTTTTTCACTTTCGGCGCTGTCTGGAGCAAAAAAGACAAACGTCCAGCTTTTGCTGCCACAGCTAAAGTGCCAGCGGGGAAAAGTGATGCTGGTCCTCACTGCCTCCTGGAACACCTTCAAATGCCCCAGACAATTTGGTCCTCTCTGCTTTCCTGAGGACTCTATCCGCAAGAGCACCTTTTTTCACTTTCGGCGTATCTGGAGCAAAAAAGACAAACGTCCAGATTTTGCTGCCACAGATAAAGTGCCAGCGGGGAAAAGTGATGCTGGCCCTCACTGCCTCCTGGAACCCCTTCAAATGCCCCAGACAATTTGGCCCTCTCTGCTTTCCTGAGGACTCTATCCGCAAAAGCAAATTTTTTCACTCTCGGCGCTGTCTGGAGCAAAAAAGACAAACGTCCAGCTTTTGCTGCCACAGCAAAGGTGCCAGCGGGGAAAAGTGATGCTGGTCCTCACTGCCTCCTGGAACCCCTTCAAATGCCCCAGACAATTTGGCCCTCTCTGCTTTCCTGAGGACTCTATCCTCAAAAGCACCTTTTTTCACTTTCGGCGCTCTCTGTAGCAAAAAAGACAAACGTCCAGCTTTTGCTGCCACAGCTAAAGTGCCAGCGGGGAAAAGTGATGCTGGTCCTCACTGCCTCCTGGAACCCCTTCAAATGCCCCAGACAATTTGGCCCTCTCTGCTTTCCTGAGGACTCTATCCGCAAAAGCACCTTTTTTCACTTTCGGCGCTGTCTGGAGCAAAAAAGACAAACGTCCAGATTTTGCTGCCACAGCTAAAGTGCCAGCGTGGAAAAGTGATGCTGGTCCTCACTGCCTCCTGGAACACCTTCAAATGCCCCAGACAATTTGGCCCTCTCTGCTTTCCTGAGGACTCTATCCTCAAAAGCACCTTTTTTCACTTTCGGCGCTGTCTGGAGCAAAACAGACAAACGTCCAGCTTTTTCTTCCACAGCTAAAGTGCCAGCGGGGAAAAGTGATGCTGGTCCTCACTGCCTCCTGGAACCCCTTCAAATGCCCCAGACAATTTGGCCCTCTCTGCTTTCCTGAGCACTCTATCCGCAAAAGCACCTTTTTTCACTTTCGCCGCTCTCTAAAGGAAAATAGACAAACGTCCAGATTTTGCTGCCACAGCTAAAGTGCCAGCGGGGAAAAGTGATGCTGGTCCTCACTGCCTCCTGGAACCCCTTCAAATGCCCCAGACAATTTGGCCCTCTCTGCTTTCCTGAGGACTCTATCCTCAAAAGCACCTTTTTTCACTTTCGGCGCTGTCTGGAGCAAAAAAGACAAATGTCCAGATTTTGCTGCCACAGCTAAAGTGCCAGCGGGGAAAAGTGATGCTGGTCCTCACTGCCTTCTGGAACCCCTTCAAATGCCCCAGACAATTTGGCCCTCTCTGCTTTCCTGAGGACTCTATCCGCAAAAGCACCTTTTTTCACTTTCGGCTCTGTCTGCAGCAAAAAAGACAAACGTCCAGCTTTTGCTGCCACAGCAAAGGTGCCAGTGGGGAAAAGTGATGCTGGTCCTCACTGCCTCCTGGAACCCCTTCAAATGCCCCAGACAATTTGGCCCTCTCTGCTTTCCTGAGGACTCTATCCGCAAAAGCACCTTTTTTCACTTTCGGCGCTCTCTGGAGCAAAAAAGACAAACGTCCAGCTTTTGCTGCCACAGCAAAGGTGCCAGGGAGGAAAAGTGATGCTGGTCCTCACTGCCTCCTGGAACCCCTTCAAATGCCCCAGACAATTTGGCCCTCTCTGCTTTCCTGAGGACTCTATCCGCAAAAGCACCTTTTTTCACTTTCGGCGCTGTCTGGAGCAAAAAAGACAAACGTCCAGATTTTGCTGCCACAGCTAAAGTGCCAGCGGGGAAAAGTGATGCTGGCCCTCACTGCCTCCTGGAACCCCTTCAAATGCCCCAGACAATTTGCCCTCTCTGCTTTCCTGAGGACTCTATCCGCAAGAGCACCTTTTTTCACTTTCAGCGCTGTCTGGAGCAAAAAAGACAAACGTCCAGCTTTTGCTGCCACAGCAAAGGTGCCAGCGGGGAAAAGTCATGCTGGTCCTCACTGCCTCCTGGAACCCCTTCAAATGCCCCAGACAATTTGGCCCTCTCTGCTTTCCTGAGGACTCTATCCGCAAAAGCACCTTTTTTCACTTTCGGCGCTCTCTGGAGCAAAAAAGACAAACGTCCAGCTTTTGCTGCCACAGCAAAGGTGCCAGCGAGGAAAAGTAATGCTGGTCCTCACTGCCTCCTGGAACCCCTTCAAATGCCCCAGACAATTTGGCCCTCTCTGCTTTCCTGAGGACTCTATCCGCAAAAGCACCTTTTTTC
Source organism: Vanellus vanellus (assembly GCF_965231255.1). NCBI lineage: Eukaryota > Metazoa > Chordata > Aves > Charadriiformes > Charadriidae > Vanellus > Vanellus vanellus. Next base: position 47,937 of record NW_028127364.1, read on the forward strand.
ACTTTCGGCGCTGTCTGGAGCAAAAAAGACAAACGTCCAGCTTTTGCTGCCACAGCTAAAGTGCCAGCGGGGAAAAGTGATGCTGGCCCTCACTGCCTCCTGGAACCCCTTCAAATGCCCCAGACAATTTGCCCTCTCTGCTTTCCTGAGGACTCTATCCGCAAGAGCACCTTTTTTCACTTTCGGCGCTGTCTGGAGCAAAAAAGACAAACGTCCAGCTTTTGCTGCCACAGCAAAGGTGCCAGCGGGGAAAAGTCATGCTGGTCCTCACTGCCTCCTGGAACCCCTTCAAATGCCCCAGACAATTTGGCCCTCTCTGCTTTCCTGAGCACTCTATCCGCAAAAGCACCTTCTTTCACTTTCGGCACTGTCTGCAGCAAAAAAGACAAACGTCCAGCTTTTGCTGCCACAGCAAAGGTGCCAGCGGGGAAAAGTGATGCTGGTCCTCACTGCCTCCTGGAACCCCTTCAAATGCCCCAGACAATTTGGCCCTCTCTGCTTTCCTGAGGACTCTATCCGCAAAAGCACCTTTTTTCACTTTCGGCGCTGTCTGGAGCAAAAAAGACAAACGTCCAGATTTTGCTGCCACAGCTAAAGTGCCAGCGTGGAAAAGTGATGCTGGTCCTCACTGCCTCCTGGAACACCTTCAAATGCCCCAGACAATTTGGCCCTCTCTGCTTTCCTGAGGACTCTATCCTCAAAAGCACCTTTTTTCACTTTCGGCGCTGTCTGGAGCAAAACAGACAAACGTCCAGCTTTTTCTTCCACAGCTAAAGTGCCAGCGGGGAAAAGTGATGCTGGTCCTCACTGCCTCCTGGAACCCCTTCAAATGCCCCAGACAATTTGGCCCTCTCTGCTTTCCTGAGCACTCTATCCGCAAAAGCACCTTTTTTCACTTTCGCCGCTCTCTAAAGGAAAATAGACAAACGTCCAGATTTTGCTGCCACAGCTAAAGTGCCAGCGGGGAAAAGTGATGCTGGTCCTCACTGCCTCCTGGAACCCCTTCAAATGCCCCAGACAATTTGGCCCTCTCTGCTTTCCTGAGGACTCTATCCTCAAAAGCACCTTTTTTCACTTTCGGCGCTGTCTGGAGCAAAAAAGACAAATGTCCAGATTTTGCTGCCACAGCTAAAGTGCCAGCGGGGAAAAGTGATGCTGGTCCTCACTGCCTTCTGGAACCCCTTCAAATGCCCCAGACAATTTGGCCCTCTCTGCTTTCCTGAGGACTCTATCCGCAAAAGCACCTTTTTTCACTTTCGGCTCTGTCTGCAGCAAAAAAGACAAACGTCCAGCTTTTGCTGCCACAGCAAAGGTGCCAGTGGGGAAAAGTGATGCTGGTCCTCACTGCCTCCTGGAACCCCTTCAAATGCCCCAGACAATTTGGCCCTCTCTGCTTTCCTGAGGACTCTATCCGCAAAAGCACCTTTTTTCACTTTCGGCGCTCTCTGGAGCAAAAAAGACAAACGTCCAGCTTTTGCTGCCACAGCAAAGGTGCCAGGGAGGAAAAGTGATGCTGGTCCTCACTGCCTCCTGGAACCCCTTTAAATGCCCCAGACAATTTGGCCCTCTCTGCTTTCCTGAGGACTCTATCCGCAAAAGCACCTTTTTTCACTTTCGGCGCTGTCTGGAGCAAAAAAGACAAACGTCCAGATTTTGCTGCCACAGCTAAAGTGCCAGCGGGGAAAAGTGATGCTGGCCCTCACTGCCTCCTGGAACCCCCTTCAAATGCCCCAGACAATTTGCCCTCTCTGCTTTCCTGAGGACTCTATCCGCAAGAGCACCTTTTTTCACTTTCGGCGCTGTCTGGAGCAAAAAAGACAAACGTCCAGCTTTTGCTGCCACAGCAAAGGTGCCAGCGGGGAAAAGTCATGCTGGTCCTCACTGCCTCCTGGAACCCCTTCAAATGCCCCAGACAATTTGGCCCTCTCTGCTTTCCTGAGGACTCTATCCGCAAAAGCACCTTTTTTCACTTTCGGCGCTCTCTGGAGCAAAAAAGACAAACGTCCAGCTTTTGCTGCCACAGCAAAGGTGCCAGCGAGGAAAAGTAATGCTGGTCCTCACTGCCTCCTGGAACCCCTTCAAATGCCCCAGACAATTTGGCCCTCTCTGCTTTCCTGAGGACTCTATCCGCAAAAGCACCTTTTTTCACTTTCGGCGCTGTCTGGAGCAAAAAAGACAAACGTCCAGCTTTTGCTGCCACAGCTAAAGTGCCAGCGGGGAAAAGTGATGCTGGCCCTCACTGCCTCCTGGAACCCCTTCAAATGCCCCAGACAATTTGCCCTCTCGGCTTTCCTGAGGACTCTATCCGCAAGAGCACCTTTTTTCACTTTCGGCGCTGTCTGGAGCAAAAAAGACAAACGTCCAGCTTTTGCTGCCACAGCAAAGGTGCCAGCGGGGAAAAGTGATGCTGGTCCTCACTGCCTCCTGGAACCCCTTCAAATGCCCCAGACAATTTGGCCCTCTCTGCTTTCCTGAGCACTCTATCCGCAAAAGCACCTTCTTTCACTTTCGGCACTGTCTGCAGCAAAAAAGACAAACGTCCAGCTTTTGCTGCCACAGCAAAGGTGCCAGCGGGGAAAAGTGATGCTGGTCCTCACTGCCTCCTGGAACCCCTTCAAATGCCCCAGACAATTTGGCCCTCTCTGTTTTCCTGAGGACTCTATCCTCAAAAGCACCTTTTTTCACTTTTGGCGCTCTCTGGAGCAAAAAATACAATCGTCCAGCTTTTGCTGCCACAGCAAAGGTGCCAGCGGGGAAAAGTGATGCTGGTCCTCACTGCCTCCTGGAACCCCTTCAAATGCCCCAGACAATTTGGCCCTCTCTGCTTTCTTGAGGACTCTATCCTCAAAAGCACCTTTTTTCACTTTCGGCGCTGTCTGGAGCAAAAAAGACAAACGTCCAGCTTTTGCTGCCACAGCAAAGGTGCCAGCGGGGAAAAGTGATGCTGGTCCTCACTGCCTCCTGGAACCCCTTTAAATGCCCCATACAATTTGGCCCTCTCTGCTTTCCTGCGCACTCTATCCTCAAAAGCACCTTTTTTCACTTTCGGCGCTCTCTGGAGCAAAAAAGACAAACGTCCGGATTTTGCTGCCACAGCTAAAGTGCCAGCGGGGAAAAGTGATGCTGGTCCTCACTGCCTCCTGGAACCCCTTCAAATGCCCCAGACAATTTGGCCCTCTCTGCTTTCCTGAGGACTCTATCCGCAAAAGCACCTTTTTTCACTTTCGGCGCTGTCTGGAGCAAAAAAGACAAACGTCCAGATTTTGCTGCCACAGCTAAAGTGCCAGCGGGGAAAAGTGATGCTGGCCCTCACTGCCTCCTGGAACCCCTTCAAATGCCCCAGACAATTTGGCCCTCTCTGCTTTCCTGAGGACTCTATCCGCAAAAGCACCTTTTTTCACTTTCGGCGCTGTCTGGAGCAAAAAAGACAAACGTCCAGATTTTGCTGCCACAGCAAAGGTGCCAGCGGGGAAAAGTGATGCTGGTCCTCACTGCCTCCTGGAACCCCTTCAAATGCCCCAGACAATTTGGCCCTCTCTGCTTTCCTGAGGACTCTATCCTCAAAAGCACCTTTTTTCACTTTCGGCGTGTCTGGAGCAAAAAAGACAAACGTCCAGATTTTGCTGCCACAGCTAAAGTGCCAGCGGGGAAAAGTGATGCTGGTCCTCACTGCCTCCTGGAACCCCTTCAAATGCCCCAGACAATTTGGCCCTCTCTGCTTTCCTGAGGACTCTATCCGCAAAAGCACCTTCTTTCACTTTCGGCGCTGTCTGCAGCAAAAAAGACAAACGTCCAGCTTTTGCTGCCACAGCAAAGGTGCCAGCGGGGAAAAGTGATGCTGGTCCTCACTGCCTCCTGGAACCCCTTCAAATGCCCCAGACAATTTGGCCCTCTCTGCTTTCCTGAGGACTCTATCCGCAAAAGCACCTTTTTTCACTTTTGGCGCTCTCTGGAGCAAAAAATACAATCGTCCAGCTTTTGCTGCCACAGCAAAGGTGCCAGCGGGGAAAAGTGATGCTGGTCCTCACTGCCTCCTGGAACCCCTTCAAATGCCCCAGACAATTTGGCCCTCTCTGCTTTCCTGAGGACTCTATCCGCAAAAGCACCTTTTTTCACTTTCGGCGCTATCTGGAGCAAAAAAGACAAACGTCCAGATTTTGCTGCCACAGCTAAAGTGCCAGCGGGGAAAAGTGATGCTGGTCCTCACTGCCTCCTGGAACCCCTTCAAATGCCCCAGACAATTTGGCCCTCTCTGCTTTCCTGAGCAGTCTATCCGCAAAAGCACCTTTTTTCACTTTCGGCGCTCTCTGGAGCAAAAAAGACAAACGTCCAGATTTTGCTGCCACAGCTAAAGTGCCAGCGGGGAAAAGTGATGCTGGTCCTCACTGCCTCCTGGAACCCCTTTAAATGCCCCATACAATTTGGCCCTCTCTGCTTTCCTGCGCACTCTATCCTCAAAACCACCTTTTTTCACTTTCGGCGCTGTCTGGAGCAAAAAAGACAAACGTCCAGCTTTTGCTGCCACAGCTAAAGTGCCAGCGGGGAAAAGTGATGCTGGCCCTCACTGCCTTCTGGAACCCCTTCAAATGCCCCAGACAATTTGGCCCTCTCTGCTTTCCTGAGGACTCTATCCTCAAAAGCACCTTTTTTCACTTTCGGCGCTCTCTGGAGCAAAAAAGACAAACGTCCAGATTTTGCTGCCACAGCAAAGGTGCCAGCGGGGAAAAGTGATGCTGGTCCTCACTGCCTCCTGGAACCCCTTTAAATGCCCCATACAATTTGGCCCTCTCTGCTTTCCTGCGCACTCTATCCTCAAAAGCACCTTTTTTCACTTTCGGCGCTCTCTGGAGCAAAAAAGACAAACGTCCAGCTTTTGCTGCCACAGCTAAAGTGCCAGCGGGGAAAAGTGATGCTGGCCCTCACTGCCTCCTGGAACCCCTTCAAATGCCCCAGACAATTTGCCCTCTCTGCTTTCCTGAGGACTCTATCCGCAAGAGCACCTTTTTTCACTTTCGGCGCTGTCTGGAGCAAAAAAGACAAACGTCCAGCTTTTGCTGCCACAGCAAAGGTGCCAGCGGGGAAAAGTGATGCTGGTCCTCACTGCCTCCTGGAACCCCTTCAAATGCCCCAGACAATTTGGCCCTCTCTGCTTTCCTGAGGACTCTATCCTCAAAAGCACCTTTTTTCACTTTCGGCGCTCTCTGGAGCAAAAAAGACAAACGTCCAGATTTTGCTGCCACAGCTAAAGTGCCAGCGGGGAAAAGTGATGCTGGTCCTCACTGCCTCCTGGAACCCCTTCAAATGCCCCAGACAATTTGGCCCTCTCTGCTTTCCTGAGGACTCTATCCTCAAAAGCACCTTTTTTCACTTTCGGCGCTGTCTGGAGCAAAAAAGACAAACGTCCAGCTTTTGCTGCCACAGCAAAGGTGCCAGCGGGGAAAAGTGATGCTGGTCCTCACTGCCTCCTGGAACCCCTTTAAATGCCCCATACAATTTGGCCCTCTCTGCTTTCCTGCGCACTCTATCCTCAAAAGCACCTTTTTTCACTTTCGGCGCTGTCTGGAGCAAAAAAGACAAACGTCCAGCTTTTGCTGCCACAGCTAAAGTGCCAGCGGGGAAAAGTGATGCTGGCCCTCACTGCCTCCTGGAACCCCTTCAAATGCCCCAGACAATTTGGCCCTCTCTGCTTTCCTGAGGACTCTATCCTCAAAAGCACCTTTTTTCACTTTCGGCGCTCTCTGGAGCAAAAAAGACAAACGTCCAGATTTTGCTGCCACAGCAAAGGTGCCAGCGGGGAAAAGTGATGCTGGTCCTCACTGCCTCCTGGAACCCCTTTAAATGCCCCATACAATTTGGCCCTCTCTGCTTTCCTGCGCACTCTATCCTCAAAAGCACCTTTTTTCACTTTCGGCGCTCTCTGGAGCAAAAAAGACAAACGTCCAGCTTTTGCTGCCACAGCTAAAGTGCCAGCGGGGAAAAGTCATGCTGGTCCTCACTGCCTCCTGGAACCCCTTCAAATGCCCCAGACAATTTGGCCCTCTCTGCTTTCCTGAGCACTCTATCCGCAAAAGCACCTTCTTTCACTTTCGGCACTGTCTGCAGCAAAAAAGACAAACGTCCAGCTTTTGCTGCCACAGCAAAGGTGCCAGCGGGGAAAAGTGATGCTGGTCCTCACTGCCTCCTGGAACCCCTTCAAATGCCCCAGACAATTTGGCCCTCTCTGCTTTCCTGAGGACTCTATCCGCAAAAGCACCTTTTTTCACTTTCGGCGCTGTCTGGAGCAAAAAAGACAAACGTCCAGATTTTGCTGCCACAGCTAAAGTGCCAGCGTGGAAAAGTGATGCTGGTCCTCACTGCCTCCTGGAACACCTTCAAATGCCCCAGACAATTTGGCCCTCTCTGCTTTCCTGAGGACTCTATCCTCAAAAGCACCTTTTTTCACTTTCGGCGCTGTCTGGAGCAAAACAGACAAACGTCCAGCTTTTTCTTCCACAGCTAAAGTGCCAGCGGGGAAAAGTGATGCTGGTCCTCACTGCCTCCTGGAACCCCTTCAAATGCCCCAGACAATTTGGCCCTCTCTGCTTTCCTGAGCACTCTATCCGCAAAAGCACCTTTTTTCACTTTCGCCGCTCTCTAAAGGAAAATAGACAAACGTCCAGATTTTGCTGCCACAGCTAAAGTGCCAGCGGGGAAAAGTGATGCTGGTCCTCACTGCCTCCTGGAACCCCTTCAAATGCCCCAGACAATTTGGCCCTCTCTGCTTTCCTGAGGACTCTATCCTCAAAAGCACCTTTTTTCACTTTCGGCGCTGTCTGGAGCAAAAAAGACAAATGTCCAGATTTTGCTGCCACAGCTAAAGTGCCAGCGGGGAAAAGTGATGCTGGTCCTCACTGCCTTCTGGAACCCCTTCAAATGCCCCAGACAATTTGGCCCTCTCTGCTTTCCTGAGGACTCTATCCGCAAAAGCACCTTTTTTCACTTTCGGCTCTGTCTGCAGCAAAAAAGACAAACGTCCAGCTTTTGCTGCCACAGCAAAGGTGCCAGTGGGGAAAAGTGATGCTGGTCCTCACTGCCTCCTGGAACCCCTTCAAATGCCCCAGACAATTTGGCCCTCTCTGCTTTCCTGAGGACTCTATCCGCAAAAGCACCTTTTTTCACTTTCGGCGCTCTCTGGAGCAAAAAAGACAAACGTCCAGCTTTTGCTGCCACAGCAAAGGTGCCAGGGAGGAAAAGTGATGCTGGTCCTCACTGCCTCCTGGAACCCCTTTAAATGCCCCAGACAATTTGGCCCTCTCTGCTTTCCTGAGGACTCTATCCGCAAAAGCACCTTTTTTCACTTTCGGCGCTGTCTGGAGCAAAAAAGACAAACGTCCAGATTTTGCTGCCACAGCTAAAGTGCCAGCGGGGAAAAGTGATGCTGGCCCTCACTGCCTCCTGGAACCCCTTCAAATGCCCCAGACAATTTGGCCCTCTCTGCTTTCCTGAGGACTCTATCCGCAAGAGCACCTTTTTTCACTTTCGGCGCTGTCTGGAGCAAAAAAGACAAACGTCCAGCTTTTGCTGCCACAGCAAAGGTGCCAGCGGGGAAAAGTCATGCTGGTCCTCACTGCCTCCTGGAACCCCTTCAAATGCCCCAGACAATTTGGCCCTCTCTGCTTTCCTGAGGACTCTATCCGCAAAAGCACCTTTTTTCACTTTCGGCGCTCTCTGGAGCAAAAAAGACAAACGTCCAGCTTTTGCTGCCACAGCAAAGGTGCCAGCGAGGAAAAGTAATGCTGGTCCTCACTGCCTCCTGGAACCCCTTCAAATGCCCCAGACAATTTGGCCCTCTCTGCTTTCCTGAGGACTCTATCCGCAAAAGCACCTTTTTTCACTTTCGGCGCTGTCTGGAGCAAAAAAGACAAACGTCCAGCTTTTGCTGCCACAGCTAAAGTGCCAGCGGGGAAAAGTGATGCTGGCCCTCACTGCCTCCTGGAACCCCTTCAAATGCCCCAGACAATTTGCCCTCTCGGCTTTCCTGAGGACTCTATCCGCAAGAGCACCTTTTTTCACTTTCGGCGCTGTCTGGAGCAAAAAAGACAAACGTCCAGCTTTTGCTGCCACAGCAAAGGTGCCAGCGGGGAAAAGTGATGCTGGTCCTCACTGCCTCCTGGAACCCCTTCAAATGCCCCAGACAATTTGGCCCTCTCTGCTTTCCTGAGCACTCTATCCGCAAAAGCACCTTCTTTCACTTTCGGCACTGTCTGCAGCAAAAAAGACAAACGTCCAGCTTTTGCTGCCACAGCAAAGGTGCCAGCGGGGAAAAGTGATGCTGGTCCTCACTGCCTCCTGGAACCCCTTCAAATGCCCCAGACAATTTGGCCCTCTCTGTTTTCCTGAGGACTCTATCCTCAAAAGCACCTTTTTTCACTTTTGGCGCTCTCTGGAGCAAAAAATACAATCGTCCAGCTTTTGCTGCCACAGCAAAGGTGCCAGCGGGGAAAAGTGATGCTGGTCCTCACTGCCTCCTGGAACCCCTTCAAATGCCCCAGACAATTTGGCCCTCTCTGCTTTCTTGAGGACTCTATCCGCAAAAGCACCTTTTTTCACTTTCGGCGCTGTCTGGAGCAAAAAAGACAAACGTCCAGCTTTTGCTGCCACAGCAAAGGTGCCAGCGGGGAAAAGTGATGCTGGTCCTCACTGCCTCCTGGAACCCCTTTAAATGCCCCATACAATTTGGCCCTCTCTGCTTTCCTGCGCACTCTATCCTCAAAAGCACCTTTTTTCACTTTCGGCGCTCTCTGGAGCAAAAAAGACAAACGTCCGGATTTTGCTGCCACAGCTAAAGTGCCAGCGGGGAAAAGTGATGCTGGTCCTCACTGCCTCCTGGAACCCCTTCAAATGCCCCAGACAATTTGGCCCTCTCTGCTTTCCTGAGGACTCTATCCGCAAAAGCACCTTTTTTCACTTTCGGCGCTGTCTGGAGCAAAAAAGACAAACGTCCAGATTTTGCTGCCACAGCTAAAGTGCCAGCGGGGAAAAGTGATGCTGGCCCTCACTGCCTCCTGGAACCCCTTCAAATGCCCCAGACAATTTGGCCCTCTCTGCTTTCCTGAGGACTCTATCCGCAAAAGCACCTTTTTTCACTTTCGGCGCTGTCTGGAGCAAAAAAGACAAACGTCCAGATTTTGCTGCCACAGCAAAGGTGCCAGCGGGGAAAAGTGATGCTGGTCCTCACTGCCTCCTGGAACCCCTTCAAATGCCCCAGACAATTTGGCCCTCTCTGCTTTCCTGAGGACTCTATCCTCAAAAGCACCTTTTTTCACTTTCGGCGTGTCTGGAGCAAAAAAGACAAACGTCCAGATTTTGCTGCCACAGCTAAAGTGCCAGCGGGGAAAAGTGATGCTGGTCCTCACTGCCTCCTGGAACCCCTTCAAATGCCCCAGACAATTTGGCCCTCTCTGCTTTCCTGAGGACTCTATCCGCAAAAGCACCTTCTTTCACTTTCGGCGCTGTCTGCAGCAAAAAAGACAAACGTCCAGCTTTTGCTGCCACAGCAAAGGTGCCAGCGGGGAAAAGTGATGCTGGTCCTCACTGCCTCCTGGAACCCCTTCAAATGCCCCAGACAATTTGGCCCTCTCTGCTTTCCTGAGGACTCTATCCGCAAAAGCACCTTTTTTCACTTTTGGCGCTCTCTGGAGCAAAAAATACAATCGTCCAGCTTTTGCTGCCACAGCAAAGGTGCCAGCGGGGAAAAGTGATGCTGGTCCTCACTGCCTCCTGGAACCCCTTCAAATGCCCCAGACAATTTGGCCCTCTCTGCTTTCCTGAGGACTCTATCCGCAAAAGCACCTTTTTTCACTTTCGGCGCTATCTGGAGCAAAAAAGACAAACGTCCAGATTTTGCTGCCACAGCTAAAGTGCCAGCGGGGAAAAGTGATGCTGGTCCTCACTGCCTCCTGGAACCCCTTCAAATGCCCCAGACAATTTGGCCCTCTCTGCTTTCCTGAGCAGTCTATCCGCAAAAGCACCTTTTTTCACTTTCGGCGCTCTCTGGAGCAAAAAAGACAAACGTCCAGATTTTGCTGCCACAGCTAAAGTGCCAGCGGGGAAAAGTGATGCTGGTCCTCACTGCCTCCTGGAACCCCTTTAAATGCCCCATACAATTTGGCCCTCTCTGCTTTCCTGCGCACTCTATCCTCAAAACCACCTTTTTTCACTTTCGGCGCTGTCTGGAGCAAAAAAGACAAACGTCCAGCTTTTGCTGCCACAGCTAAAGTGCCAGCGGGGAAAAGTGATGCTGGCCCTCACTGCCTCCTGGAACCCCTTCAAATGCCCCAGACAATTTGGCCCTCTCTGCTTTCCTGAGGACTCTATCCTCAAAAGCACCTTTTTTCACTTTCGGCGCTCTCTGGAGCAAAAAAGACAAACGTCCAGATTTTGCTGCCACAGCAAAGGTGCCAGCGGGGAAAAGTGATGCTGGTCCTCACTGCCTCCTGGAACCCCTTTAAATGCCCCATACAATTTGGCCCTCTCTGCTTTCCTGCGCACTCTATCCTCAAAAGCACCTTTTTTCACTTTCGGCGCTCTCTGGAGCAAAAAAGACAAACGTCCAGCTTTTGCTGCCACAGCTAAAGTGCCAGCGGGGAAAAGTGATGCTGGCCCTCACTGCCTCCTGGAACCCCTTCAAATGCCCCAGACAATTTGCCCTCTCTGCTTTCCTGAGGACTCTATCCGCAAGAGCACCTTTTTTCACTTTCGGCGCTGTCTGGAGCAAAAAAGACAAACGTCCAGCTTTTGCTGCCACAGCAAAGGTGCCAGCGGGGAAAAGTGATGCTGGTCCTCACTGCCTCCTGGAACCCCTTCAAATGCCCCAGACAATTTGGCCCTCTCTGCTTTCCTGAGGACTCTATCCTCAAAAGCACCTTTTTTCACTTTCGGCGCTCTCTGGAGCAAAAAAGACAAACGTCCAGATTTTGCTGCCACAGCTAAAGTGCCAGCGGGGAAAAGTGATGCTGGTCCTCACTGCCTCCTGGAACCCCTTCAAATGCCCCAGACAATTTGGCCCTCTCTGCTTTCCTGAGGACTCTATCCTCAAAAGCACCTTTTTTCACTTTCGGCGCTGTCTGGAGCAAAAAAGACAAACGTCCAGCTTTTGCTGCCACAGCAAAGGTGCCAGCGGGGAAAAGTGATGCTGGTCCTCACTGCCTCCTGGAACCCCTTTAAATGCCCCATACAATTTGGCCCTCTCTGCTTTCCTGCGCACTCTATCCTCAAAAGCACCTTTTTTCACTTTCGGCGCTCTCTGGAGCAAAAAAGACAAACGTCCGGATTTTGCTGCCACAGCTAAAGTGCCAGCGGGGAAAAGTGATGCTGGTCCTCACTGCCTCCTGGAACCCCTTCAAATGCCCCAGACAATTTGGCCCTCTCTGCTTTCCTGAGGACTCTATCCGCAAAAGCACCTTTTTTCACTTTCGGCGCTGTCTGGAGCAAAAAAGACAAACGTCCAGATTTTGCTGCCACAGCAAAGGTGCCAGCGGGGAAAAGTGATGCTGGTCCTCACTGCCTCCTGGAACCCCTTCAAATGCCCCAGACAATTTGGCCCTCTCTGCTTTCCTGAGGACTCTATCCGCAAAAGCACCTTTTTTCACTTTCGGCGCTCTCTGGAGCAAAAAAGACAAACGTCCAGCTTTTGCTGCCACAGCAAAGGTGCCAGCGAGGAAAAGTAATGCTGGTCCTCACTGCCTCCTGGAACCCCTTCAAATGCCCCAGACAATTTGGCCCTCTCTGCTTTCCTGAGGACTCTATCCGCAAAAGCACCTTTTTTCTATTTAGGCGCTGTCTGGAGCAAAAAAGACAAACGTCCAGCTTTTGCTGCCACAGCTAAAGTGCCAGCGGGGAAAAGTGATGCTGGCCCTCACTGCCTCCTGGAACCCCTTCAAATGCCCCAGACAATTTGCCCTCTCTGCTTTCCTGAGGACTCTATCCGCAAGAGCACCTTTTTTCACTTTCGGCGCTGTCTGGAGCAAAAAAGACAAACGTCCAGCTTTTGCTGCCACAGCAAAGGTGCCAGCGGGGAAAAGTGATGCTGGTCCTCACTGCCTCCTGGAACCCCTTCAAATGCCCCAGACAATTTGGCCCTCTCTGCTTTCCTGAGGACTCTATCCGCAAAAGCACCTTTTTTCACTTTCGGCGCTGTCTGGAGCAAAAAAGACAAACGTCCAGCTTTTGCTGCCACAGCAAAGGTGCCAGCAGGGAAAAGTGATGCTGGTCCTCACTGCCTCCTGGAACCCCTTCAAATGCCCCAGACAATTTGGCCCTCTCTGCTTTCCTGAGGACTCTATCCTCAAAAGCACCTTTTTTCACTTTCGGCGTGTCTGGAGCAAAAAAGACAAATGTCCAGATTTTGCTGCCACAGCTAAAGTGCCAGCGGGGAAAAGTGATGCTGGTCCTCACTGCCTCCTGGAACCCCTTCAAATGCCCCAGACAATTTGGCCCTCTCTGCTTTCCTGAGCACTCTATCCGCAAAAGCACCTTCTTTCACTTTCGGCACTGTCTGCAGCAAAAAAGACAAACGTCCAGCTTTTGCTGCCACAGCAAAGGTGCCAGCGGGGAAAAGTGATGCTGGTCCTCACTGCCTCCTGGAACCCCTTCAAATGCCCCAGACAATTTGGCCCTCTCTGCTTTCCTGAGGACTCTATCCGCAAAAGCACCTTTTTTCACTTTTGGCGCTCTCTGGAGCAAAAAATACAATCGTCCAGCTTTTGCTGCCAGAGCAAAGGTGCCAGCGGGGAAAAGTGATGCTGGTCCTCACTGCCTCCTGGAACCCCTTTAAATGCCCCATACAATTTGGCCCTCTCTGCTTTCCTGCGCACTCTATCCTCAAAAGCACCTTTTTTCACTTTCGGCGCTCTCTGGAGCAAAAAAGACAAACGTCCAGATTTTGCTGCCACAGATAAAGTGCCAGCGGGGAAAAGTGATGCTGGCCCTCACTGCCTCCTGGAACCCCTTCAAATGCCCCAGACAATTTGGCCCTCTCTGCTTTCCTGAGGACTCTATCCGCAAAAGCAAATTTTTTCACTCTCGGCGCTGTCTGGAGCAAAAAAGACAAACGTCCAGCTTTTGCTGCCACAGCAAAGGTGCCAGCGGGGAAAAGTGATGCTGGTCCTCACTGCCTCCTGGAACCCCTTCAAATGCCCCAGACAATTTGGCCCTCTCTGCTTTCCTGAGGACTCTATCCTCAAAAGCACCTTTTTTCACTTTCGGCGCTCTCTGTAGCAAAAAAGACAAACGTCCAGCTTTTGCTGCCACAGCTAAAGTGCCAGCGGGGAAAAGTGATGCTGGTCCTCACTGCCTCCTGGAACCCCTTCAAATGCCCCAGACAATTTGGCCCTCTCTGCTTTCCTGAGGACTCTATCCGCAAAAGCACCTTTTTTCACTTTCGGCGCTGTCTGGAGCAAAAAAGACAAACGTCCAGATTTTGCTGCCACAGCTAAAGTGCCAGCGGGGAAAAGTGATGCTGGTCCTCACTGCCTCCTGGAACCCCTTCAAATGCCCCAGACAATTTGGCCCTCTCTGCTTTCCTGAGGACTCTATCCTCAAAAGCACCTTTTTTCACTTTCGGCGCTGTCTGGAGCAAAACAGACAAACGTCCAGCTTTTTCTTCCACAGCTAAAGTGCCAGCGGGGAAAAGTGATGCTGGTCCTCACTGCCTCCTGGAACCCCTTCAAATGCCCCAGACAATTTGGCCCTCTCTGCTTTCCTGAGCACTCTATCCGCAAAAGCACCTTTTTTCACTTTCGCCGCTCTCTAAAGGAAAATAGACAAACGTCCAGATTTTGCTGCCACAGCTAAAGTGCCAGCGGGGAAAAGTGATGCTGGTCCTCACTGCCTCCTGGAACCCCTTCAAATGCCCCAGACAATTTGGCCCTCTCTGCTTTCCTGAGGACTCTATCCTCAAAAGCACCTTTTTTCACTTTCGGCGCTGTCTGGAGCAAAAAAGACAAATGTCCAGATTTTGCTGCCACAGCTAAAGTGCCAGCGGGGAAAAGTGATGCTGGTCCTCACTGCCTCCTGGAACCCCTTCAAATGCCCCAGACAATTTGGCCCTCTCTGCTTTCCTGAGGACTCTATCCGCAAAAGCACCTTTTTTCACTTTCGGCTCTGTCTGCAGCAAAAAAGACAAACGTCCAGCTTTTGCTGCCACAGCAAAGGTGCCAGTGGGGAAAAGTGATGCTGGTCCTCACTGCCTCCTGGAACCCCTTCAAATGCCCCAGACAATTTGGCCCTCTCTGCTTTCCTGAGGACTCTATCCGCAAAAGCACCTTTTTTCACTTTCGGCGCTCTCTGGAGCAAAAAAGACAAACGTCCAGCTTTTGCTGCCACAGCAAAGGTGCCAGGGAGGAAAAGTGATGCTGGTCCTCACTGCCTCCTGGAACCCCTTCAAATGCCCCAGACAATTTGGCCCTCTCTGCTTTCCTGAGGACTCTATCCGCAAAAGCACCTTTTTTCACTTTCGGCGCTGTCTGGAGCAAAAAAGACAAATGTCCAGATTTTGCTGCCACAGCTAAAGTGCCAGCGGGGAAAAGTGATGCTGGCCCTCACTGCCTCCTGGAACCCCTTCAAATGCCCCAGACAATTTGCCCTCTCTGCTTTCCTGAGGACTCTATCCGCAAGAGCACCTTTTTTCACTTTCGGCGCTGTCTGGAGCAAAAAAGACAAACGTCCAGCTTTTGCTGCCACAGCAAAGGTGCCAGCGGGGAAAAGTCATGCTGGTCCTCACTGCCTCCTGGAACCCCTTCAAATGCCCCATACAATTTGGCCCTCTCTGCTTTCCTGAGGACTCTATCCGCAAAAGCACCTTTTTTCACTTTCGGCGCTCTCTGGAGCAAAAAAGACAAACGTCCAGCTTTTGCTGCCACAGCAAAGGTGCCAGCGAGGAAAAGTAATGCTGGTCCTCACTGCCTCCTGGAACCCCTTCAAATGCCCCAGACAATTTGGCCCTCTCTGCTTTCCTGAGGACTCTATCCGCAAAAGCACCTTTTTTCACTTTAGGCGCTGTCTGGAGCAAAAAAGACAAACGTCCAGCTTTTGCTGCCACAGCTAAAGTGCCAGCGGGGAAAAGTGATGCTGGCCCTCACTGCCTCCTGGAACCCCTTCAAATGCCCCAGACAATTTGCCCTCTCTGCTTTCCTGAGGACTCTATCCGCAAAAGCACCTTCTTTCACTTTCGGCACTGTCTGCAGCAAAAAAGACAAACGTCCAGCTTTTGCTGCCACAGCAAAGGTGCCAGCGGGGAAAAGTGATGCTGGTCCTCACTGCCTCCTGGAACCCCTTCAAATGCCCCAGACAATTTGGCCCTCTCTGCTTTCCTGAGGACTCTATCCGCAAAAGCACCTTTTTTCACTTTTGGCGCTCTCTGGAGCAAAAAATACAATCGTCCAGCTTTTGCTGCCAGAGCAAAGGTGCCAGCGGGGAAAAGTGATGCTGGTCCTCACTGCCTCCTGGAACCCCTTCAAATGCCCCAGACAATTTGGCCCTCTCTGCTTTCTTGAGGACTCTATCCTCAAAAGCACCTTTTTTCACTTTCGGCGCTGTCTGGAGCAAAAAAGACAAACGTCCAGCTTTTGCTGCCACAGCAAAGGTGCCAGCGGGGAAAAGTGATGCTGGTCCTCACTGCCTCCTGGAACCCCTTTAAATGCCCCATACAATTTGGCCCTCTCTGCTTTCCTGCGCACTCTATCCTCAAAAGCACCTTTTTTCACTTTCGGCGCTCTCTGGAGCAAAAAAGACAAACGTCCGGATTTTGCTGCCACAGCTAAAGTGCCAGCGGGGAAAAGTGATGCTGGTCCTCACTGCCTCCTGGAACCCCTTCAAATGCCCCAGACAATTTGGCCCTCTCTGCTTTCCTGAGGACTCTATCCGCAAAAGCACCTTTTTTCACTTTCGGCGCTGTCTGGAGCAAAAAAGACAAACGTCCAGATTTTGCTGCCACAGCTAAAGTGCCAGCGGGGAAAAGTGATGCTGGCCCTCACTGCCTCCTGGAACCCCTTCAAATGCCCCAGACAATTTGGCCCTCTCTGGTTTCCTGAGGACTCTATCCGCAAAAGCACCTTTTTTCACTTTCGGCGCTGTCTGGAGCAAAAAAGACAAACGTCCAGCTTTTGCTGCCACAGCAAAGGTGCCAGCGGGGAAAAGTGATGCTGGTCCTCACTGCCTCCTGGAACCCCTTCAAATGCCCCAGACAATTTGGCCCTCTCTGCTTTCCTGAGGACTCTATCCGCAAAAGCACCTTTTTTCACTTTCGGCGCTGTCTGGAGCAAAAAAGACAAACGTCCAGCTTTTGCTGCCACAGCTAAAGTGCCAGCGGGGAAAAGTGATGCTGGTCCTCACTGCCTCCTGGAACACCTTCAAATGCCCCAGACAATTTGGTCCTCTCTGCTTTCCTGAGGACTCTATCCGCAAAAGCACCTTTTTTCACTTTCGGCGTATCTGGAGCAAAAAAGACAAACGTCCAGATTTTGCTGCCACAGATAAAGTGCCAGCGGGGAAAAGTGATGCTGGCCCTCACTGCCTCCTGGAACCCCTTCAAATGCCCCAGACAATTTGACCCTCTCTGCTTTCCTGAGGACTCTATCCGCAAAAGCAAATTTTTTCACTCTCGGCGCTGTCTGGAGCAAAAAAGACAAACGTCCAGCTTTTGCTGCCACAGCAAAGGTGCCAGCGGGGAAAAGTGATGCTGGTCCTCACTGCCTCCTGGAACCCCTTCAAATGCCCCAGACAATTTGGCCCTCTCTGCTTTCCTGAGGACTCTATCCTCAAAAGCACCTTTTTTCACTTTCGGCGCTGTCTGGAGCAAAACAGACAAACGTCCAGCTTTTTCTTCCACAGCTAAAGTGCCAGCGGGGAAAAGTGATGCTGGTCCTCACTGCCTCCTGGAACCCCTTCAAATGCCCCAGACAATTTGGCCCTCTCTGCTTTCCTGAGCACTCTATCCGCAAAAGCACCTTTTTTCACTTTCGCCGCTCTCTAAAGGAAAATAGACAAACGTCCAGATTTTGCTGCCACAGCTAAAGTGCCAGCGGGGAAAAGTGATGCTGGTCCTCACTGCCTCCTGGAACCCCTTCAAATGCCCCAGACAATTTGGCCCTCTCTGCTTTCCTGAGGACTCTATCCTCAAAAGCACCTTTTTTCACTTTCGGCGCTGTCTGGAGCAAAAAAGACAAATGTCCAGATTTTGCTGCCACAGCTAAAGTGCCAGCGGGGAAAAGTGATGCTGGTCCTCACTGCCTCCTGGAACCCCTTCAAATGCCCCAGACAATTTGGCCCTCTCTGCTTTCCTGAGGACTCTATCCGCAAAAGCACCTTTTTTCACTTTCGGCTCTGTCTGCAGCAAAAAAGACAAACGTCCAGCTTTTGCTGCCACAGCAAAGGTGCCAGTGGGGAAAAGTGATGCTGGTCCTCACTGCCTCCTGGAACCCCTTCAAATGCCCCAGACAATTTGGCCCTCTCTGCTTTCCTGAGGACTCTATCCGCAAAAGCACCTTTTTTCACTTTCGGCGCTCTCTGGAGCAAAAAAGACAAACGTCCAGCTTTTGCTGCCACAGCAAAGGTGCCAGGGAGGAAAAGTGATGCTGGTCCTCACTGCCTCCTGGAACCCCTTCAAATGCCCCAGACAATTTGGCCCTCTCTGCTTTCCTGAGGACTCTATCCGCAAAAGCACCTTTTTTCACTTTCGGCGCTGTCTGGAGCAAAAAAGACAAACGTCCAGATTTTGCTGCCACAGCTAAAGTGCCAGCGGGGAAAAGTGATGCTGGCCCTCACTGCCTCCTGGAACCCCTTCAAATGCCCCAGACAATTTGCCCTCTCTGCTTTCCTGAGGACTCTATCCGCAAGAGCACCTTTTTTCACTTTCGGCGCTGTCTGGAGCAAAAAAGACAAACGTCCAGCTTTTGCTGCCACAGCAAAGGTGCCAGCGGGGAAAAGTCATGCTGGCCCTCACTGCCTCCTGGAACCCCTTCAAATGCCCCATACAATTTGGCCCTCTCTGCTTTCCTGAGGACTCTATCCGCAAAAGCACCTTTTTTCACTTTCGGCGCTCTCTGGAGCAAAAAAGACAAACGTCCAGCTTTTGCTGCCACAGCGAAGGTGCCAGCGAGGAAAAGTAATGCTGGTCCTCACTGCCTCCTGGAACCCCTTCAAATGCCCCAGACAATTTGGCCCTCTCTGCTTTCCTGAGGACTCTATCCGCAAAAGCACCTTTTTTCACTTTCGGCGCTGTCTGGAGCAAAAAAGACAAACGTCCAGCTTTTGCTGCCACAGCTAAAGTGCCAGCGGGGAAAAGTGATGCTGGCCCTCACTGCCTCCTGGAACCCCTTCAAATGCCCCAGACAATTTGCCCTCTCTGCTTTCCTGAGGACTCTATCCGCAAGAGCACCTTTTTTCACTTTCGGCGCTGTCTGGAGCAAAAAAGACAAACGTCCAGCTTTTGCTGCCACAGCAAAGGTGCCAGCGGGGAAAAGTGATGCTGGTCCTCACTGCCTCCTGGAACCCCTTCAAATGCCCCAGACAATTGGGCCCTCTCTGCTTTCCTGAGGACTCTATCCGCAAAAGCACCTTTTTTCACTTTCGGCGCTGTCTGGAGCAAAAAAGACAAACGTCCAGCTTTTGCTGCCACAGCAAAGGTGCCAGCAGGGAAAAGTGATGCTGGTCCTCACTGCCTCCTGGAACCCCTTCAAATGCCCCAGACAATTTGGCCCTCTCTGCTTTCCTGAGGACTCTATCCTCAAAAGCACCTTTTTTCACTTTCGGCGTGTCTGGAGCAAAAAAGACAAATGTCCAGATTTTGCTGCCACAGCTAAAGTGCCAGCGGGGAAAAGTGATGCTGGTCCTCACTGCCTCCTGGAACCCCTTCAAATGCCCCAGACAATTTGGCCCTCTCTGCTTTCCTGAGCACTCTATCCGCAAAAGCACCTTCTTTCACTTTCGGCACTGTCTGCAGCAAAAAAGACAAACGTCCAGCTTTTGCTGCCACAGCAAAGGTGCCAGCGGGGAAAAGTGATGCTGGTCCTCACTGCCTCCTGGAACCCCTTTAAATGCCCCATACAATTTGGCCCTCTCTGCTTTCCTGCGCACTCTATCCTCAAAAGCACCTTTTTTCACTTTCGGCGCTCTCTGGAGCAAAAAAGACAAACGTCCGGATTTTGCTGCCACAGCTAAAGTGCCAGCGGGGAAAAGTGATGCTGGTCCTCACTGCCTCCTGGAACCCCTTCAAATGCCCCAGACAATTTGGCCCTCTCTGCTTTCCTGAGGACTCTATCCGCAAAAGCACCTTTTTTCACTTTCGGCGCTGTCTGGAGCAAAAAAGACAAACGTCCAGATTTTGCTGCCACAGCTAAAGTGCCAGCGGGGAAAAGTGATGCTGGCCCTCACTGCCTCCTGGAACCCCTTCAAATGCCCCAGACAATTTGGCCCTCTCTGGTTTCCTGAGGACTCTATCCGCAAAAGCACCTTTTTTCACTTTCGGCGCTGTCTGGAGCAAAAAAGACAAACGTCCAGCTTTTGCTGCCACAGCAAAGGTGCCAGCGGGGAAAAGTGATGCTGGTCCTCACTGCCTCCTGGAACCCCTTCAAATGCCCCAGACAATTTGGCCCTCTCTGCTTTCCTGAGGACTCTATCCTCAAAAGCACCTTTTTTCACTTTCGGCGTGTCTGGAGCAAAAAAGACAAATGTCCAGATTTTGCTGCCACAGCTAAAGTGCCAGCGGGGAAAAGTGATGCTGGTCCTCACTGCCTCCTGGAACCCCTTCAAATGCCCCAGACAATTTGGCCCTCTCTGCTTTCCTGAGCACTTTATCCGCAAAAGCACCTTCTTTCACTTTCGGCGCTGTCTGCAGCAAAAAAGACAAACGTCCAGCTTTTGCTGCCACAGCAAAGGTGCCAGCGGGGAAAAGTGATGCTGGTCCTCACTGCCTCCTGGAACCCCTTCAAATGCCCCAGACAATTTGGCCCTCTCTGCTTTCCTGAGGACTCTATCCGCAAAAGCACCTTTTTTCACTTTTGGCGCTCTCTGGAGCAAAAAATACAATCGTCCAGCTTTTGCTGCCACAGCAAAGGTGCCAGCAGGGAAAAGTGATGCTGGTCCTCACTGCCTCCTGGAACCCCTTCAAATGCCCCAGACAATTTGGCCCTCTCTGCTTTCCTGAGGACTCTATCCGCAAAAGCACCTTTTTTCACTTTCGGCGCTGTCTGGAGCAAAAAAGACAAACGTCCAGCTTTTGCTGCCACAGCTAAAGTGCCAGCGGGGAAAAGTGATGCTGGTCCTCACTGCCTCCTGGAACCCCTTCAAATGCCCCAGACAATTTGGCCCTCTCTGCTTTCCTGAGCAGTCTATCCGCAAAAGCACCTTTTTTCACTTTCGGCGCTCTCTGGAGCAAAAAAGACAAACGTCCAGATTTTGCTGCCACAGCTAAAGTGCCAGCGGGGAAAAGTGATGCTGGTCCTCACTGCCTCCTGGAACCCCTTCAAATGCCCCAGACAATTTGGCCCTCTCTGCTTTCCTGAGGACTCTATCCTCAAAACTACCTTTTTTCACTTTCGGCGCTGTCTGGAGCAAAAAATACAAACGTCCAGCTTTTGCTGCCACAGCTAAAGTGCCAGCGGGGAAAAGTGATGCTGGCCCTCACTGCCTCCTGGAACCCCTTCAAATGCCCCAGACAATTTGGCCCTCTCTGCTTTCCTGAGGACTCTGTCCTCAAAAGCACCTTTTTTCACTTTCGGCGCTCTCTGGAGCAAAAAAGACAAACGTCCAGATTTTGCTGCCACAGCTAAAGTGCCAGCGGGGAAAAGTGATGCTGGTCCTCACTGCCTCCTGGAACCCCTTCAAATGCCCCAGACAATTTGGCCCTCTCTGCTTTCCTGAGGACTCTATCCTCAAAAGCACCTTTTTTCACTTTCGGCGCTGTCTGGAGCAAAAAAGACAAACGTCCAGCTTTTGCTGCCACAGCAAAGGTGCCAGCGGGGAAAAGTGATGCTGGTCCTCACTGCCTCCTGGAACCCCTTTAAATGCCCCAGACAATTTGGCCCTCTCTGCTTTCCTGCGCACTCTATCCTCAAAAGCACCTTTTTTCACTTTTGGTGCTCTCTGGAGCAAAAAAGACAAACGTCCGGATTTTGCTGCCACAGCTAAAGTGCCAGCGGGGAAAAGTGATGCTGGTCCTCACTGCCTCCTGGAACCCCTTCAAATGCCCCAGACAATTTGGCCCTCTCTGCTTTCCTGAGGACTCTATCCGCAAAAGCACCTTTTTTCACTTTCGGCGCTGTCTGGAGCAAAAAAGACAAACGTCCAGATTTTGCTGCCACAGCTAAAGTGCCAGCGGGGAAAAGTGATGCTGGTCCTCACTGCCTCCTGGAACCCCTTCAAATGCCCCAGACAATTTGGCCCTCTCTGCTTTCCTGAGGACTCTATCCGCAAAAGCACCTTTTTTCACTTTCGGCGCTCTCTGGAGCAAAAAAACAAACGTCCAGATTTTGCTGCCACAGCTAAAGTGCCAGCGGGGAAAAGTGATGCTGGTCCTCACTGCCTCCTGGAACCCCTTCAAATGCCCCAGACAATTTGGCCCTCTCTGCTTTCCTGAGGACTCTATCCGCAAAAGCACCTTTTTTCACTTTCGGCGCTGTCTGGAGCAAAAAAGACAAACGTCCAGCTTTTGCTGCCACAGCAAAGGTGCCAGCGGGGAAAAGTGATGCTGGTCCTCACTGCCTCCTGGAACCCCTTCAAATGCCCCAGACAATTTGGCCCTCTCTGCTTTCCTGAGGACTCTATCCGCAAAAGCACCTTTTTTCACTTTCGGCGCTCTCTGGAGCAAAAAATACAATCGTCCAGCTTTTGCTGCCACAGCAAAGGTGCCAGCGGGGAAAAGTGATGCTGGTCCTCACTGCCTCCTGGAACCCCTTCAAATGCCCCAGACAATTTGGCCCTCTCTGCTTTCCTGAGGACTCTATCCGCAAAAGCACCTTTTTTCACTTTCGGCGCTCTCTGGAGCAAAAAAGACAAACGTCCAGCTTTTGCTGCCACAGCTAAAGTGCCAGCGGGGAAAAGTGATGCTGGTCCTCACTGCCTCCTGGAACCCCTTCAAATGCCCCAGACAATTTGGCCCTCTCTGCTTTCCTGAGCACTCTATCCGCAAAAGCACCTTTTTTCACTTTCGGCGCTGTCTGGAGCAAAAAAGACAAACGTCCAGATTTTGCTGCCACAGCTAAAGTGCCAGCGGGGAAAAGTGATGCTGGCCCTCACTGCCTCCTGGAACCCCTTCAAATGCCCCAGACAATTTGGCCCTCTCTGCTTTCCTGAGGACTCTATCCGCAAAAGCACCTTTTTTCACTTTCGGCGCTCTCTGGAGCAAAAAAGACAAACGTCCAGATTTTGCTGCCACAGCTAAAGTGCCAGCGTGGAAAAGTGATGCTGGTCCTCACTGCCTCCTGGAACACCTTCAAATGCCCCAGACAATTTGGCCCTCTCTGCTTTCCTGAGGACTCTATCCTCAAAAGCACCTTTTTTCACTTTCGGCGCTGTCTGGAGCAAAAAAGACAAACGTCCAGCTTTTGCTGCCACAGCTAAAGTGCCAGCGGGGAAAAGTGATGCTGGCCCTCACTGCCTCCTGGAACCCCTTCAAATGCCCCAGACAATTTGCCCTCTCTGCTTTCCTGAGGACTCTATCCGCAAGAGCACCTTTTTTCACTTTCGGCGCTGTCTGGAGCAAAAAAGACAAACGTCCAGCTTTTGCTGCCACAGCAAAGGTGCCAGCGGGGAAAAGTGATGCTGGTCCTCACTGCCTCCTGGAACCCCTTCAAATGCCCCAGACAATTGGGCCCTCTCTGCTTTCCTGAGGACTCTATCCGCAAAAGCACCTTTTTTCACTTTCGGCGCTGTCTGGAGCAAAAAAGACAAACGTCCAGCTTTTGCTGCCACAGCAAAGGTGCCAGCAGGGAAAAGTGATGCTGGTCCTCACTGCCTCCTGGAACCCCTTCAAATGCCCCAGACAATTTGGCCCTCTCTGCTTTCCTGAGGACTCTATCCTCAAAAGCACCTTTTTTCACTTTCGGCGTGTCTGGAGCAAAAAAGACAAATGTCCAGATTTTGCTGCCACAGCTAAAGTGCCAGCGGGGAAAAGTGATGCTGGTCCTCACTGCCTCCTGGAACCCCTTCAAATGCCCCAGACAATTTGGCCCTCTCTGCTTTCCTGAGCACTCTATCCGCAAAAGCACCTTCTTTCACTTTCGGCACTGTCTGCAGCAAAAAAGACAAACGTCCAGCTTTTGCTGCCACAGCAAAGGTGCCAGCGGGGAAAAGTGATGCTGGTCCTCACTGCCTCCTGGAACCCCTTCAAATGCCCCAGACAATTTGGCCCTCTCTGCTTTCCTGAGGACTCTATCCTCAAAAGCACCTTTTTTCACTTTTGGCGCTCTCTGGAGCAAAAAATACAATCGTCCAGCTTTTGCTGCCACAGCAAAGGTGCCAGCGGGGAAAAGTGATGCTGGTCCTCACTGCCTCCTGGAACCCCTTCAAATGCCCCAGACAATTTGGCCCTCTCTGCTTTCTTGAGGACTCTATCCTCAAAAGCACCTTTTTTCACTTTAGGCGCTGTCTGGAGCAAAAAAGACAAACGTCCAGCTTTTGCTGCCACAGCAAAGGTGCCAGCGGGGAAAAGTGATGCTGGTCCTCACTGCCTCCTGGAACCCCTTTAAATGCCCCATACAATTTGGCCCTCTCTGCTTTCCTGCGCACTCTATCCTCAAAAGCACCTTTTTTCACTTTCGGCGCTCTCTGGAGCAAAAAAGACAAACGTCCGGATTTTGCTGCCACAGCTAAAGTGCCAGCGGGGAAAAGTGATGCTGGTCCTCACTGCCTCCTGGAACCCCTTCAAATGCCCCAGACAATTTGGCCCTCTCTGCTTTCCTGAGGACTCTATCCGCAAAAGCACCTTTTTTCACTTTCGGCGCTGTCTGCAGCAAAAAAGACAAACGTCCAGATTTTGCTGCCACAGCTAAAGTGCCAGCGGGGAAAAGTGATGCTGGCCCTCACTGCCTCCTGGAACCCCTTCAAATGCCCCAGACAATTTGGCCCTCTCTGGTTTCCTGAGGACTCTATCCGCAAAAGCACCTTCTTTCACTTTCGGCGCTGTCTGCAGCAAAAAAGACAAACGTCCAGCTTTTGCTGCCACAGCAAAGGTGCCAGCGGGGAAAAGTGATGCTGGTCCTCACTGCCTCCTGGAACCCCTTCAAATGCCCCAGACAATTTGGCCCTCTCTGCTTTCCTGAGGACTCTATCCGCAAAAGCACCTTTTTTCACTTTTGGCGCTCTCTGGAGCAAAAAATACAATCGTCCAGCTTTTGCTGCCACAGCAAAGGTGCCAGCGGGGAAAAGTGATGCTGGTCCTCACTGCCTCCTGGAACCCCTTCAAATGCCCCAGACAATTTGGCCCTCTCTGCTTTCCTGAGGACTCTATCCGCAAAAGCACCTTTTTTCACTTTCGGCGCTGTCTGGAGCAAAAAAGACAAACGTCCAGCTTTTGCTGCCACAGCTAAAGTGCCAGCGGGGAAAAGTGATGCTGGTCCTCACTGCCTCCTGGAACCCCTTCAAATGCCCCAGACAATTTGGCCCTCTCTGCTTTCCTGAGCAGTCTATCCGCAAAAGCACCTTTTTTCACTTTCGGCGCTCTCTGGAGCAAAAAAGACAAACGTCCAGATTTTGCTGCCACAGCTAAAGTGCCAGCGGGGAAAAGTGATGCTGGTCCTCACTGCCTCCTGGAACCCCTTTAAATGCCCCATACAATTTGGCCCTCTCTGCTTTCCTGCGCACTCTATCCTCAAAACCACCTTTTTTCACTTTCGGCGCTGTCTGGAGCAAAAAATACAAACGTCCAGCTTTTGCTGCCACAGCTAAAGTGCCAGCGGGGAAAAGTGATGCTGGCCCTCACTGCCTCCTGGAACCCCTTCAAATGCCCCAGACAATTTGGCCCTCTCTGCTTTCCTGAGGACTCTGTCCTCAAAAGCACCTTTTTTCACTTTCGGCGCTCTCTGGAGCAAAAAAGACAAACGTCCAGATTTTGCTGCCACAGCTAAAGTGCCAGCGGGGAAAAGTGATGCTGGTCCTCACTGCCTCCTGGAACCCCTTCAAATGCCCCAGACAATTTGGCCCTCTCTGCTTTCCTGAGGACTCTATCCTCAAAAGCACCTTTTTTCACTTTCGGCGCTGTCTGGAGCAAAAAAGACAAACGTCCAGCTTTTGCTGCCACAGCAAAGGTGCCAGCGGGGAAAAGTGATGCTGGTCCTCACTGCCTCCTGGAACCCCTTTAAATGCCCCATACAATTTGGCCCTCTCTGCTTTCCTGCGCACTCTATCCTCAAAAGCACCTTTTTTCACTTTTGGTGCTCTCTGGAGCAAAAAAGACAAACGTCCGGATTTTGCTGCCACAGCTAAAGTGCCAGCGGGGAAAAGTGATGCTGGTCCTCACTGCCTCCTGGAACCCCTTCAAATGCCCCAGACAATTTGGCCCTCTCTGCTTTCCTGAGGACTCTATCCGCAAAAGCACCTTTTTTCACTTTCGGCGCTGTCTGGAGCAAAAAAGACAAACGTCCAGATTTTGCTGCCACAGCTAAAGTGCCAGCGGGGAAAAGTGATGCTGGTCCTCACTGCCTCCTGGAACCCCTTCAAATGCCCCAGACAATTTGGCCCTCTCTGCTTTCCTGAGGACTCTATCCGCAAAAGCACCTTTTTTCACTTTCGGCGCTCTCTGGAGCAAAAAAACAAACGTCCAGATTTTGCTGCCACAGCTAAAGTGCCAGCGGGGAAAAGTGATGCTGGTCCTCACTGCCTCCTGGAACCCCTTCAAATGCCCCAGACAATTTGGCCCTCTCTGCTTTCCTGAGGACTCTATCCGCAAAAGCACCTTTTTTCACTTTCGGCGCTGTCTGGAGCAAAAAAGACAAACGTCCAGCTTTTGCTGCCACAGCAAAGGTGCCAGCGGGGAAAAGTGATGCTGGTCCTCACTGCCTCCTGGAACCCCTTCAAATGCCCCAGACAATTTGGCCCTCTCTGCTTTCCTGAGGACTCTATCCGCAAAAGCACCTTTTTTCACTTTCGGCGCTCTCTGGAGCAAAAAATACAATCGTCCAGCTTTTGCTGCCACAGCAAAGGTGCCAGCGGGGAAAAGTGATGCTGGTCCTCACTGCCTCCTGGAACCCCTTCAAATGCCCCAGACAATTTGGCCCTCTCTGCTTTCCTGAGGACTCTATCCGCAAAAGCACCTTTTTTCACTTTCGGCGCTCTCTGGAGCAAAAAAGACAAACGTCCAGCTTTTGCTGCCACAGCTAAAGTGCCAGCGGGGAAAAGTGATGCTGGTCCTCACTGCCTCCTGGAACCCCTTCAAATGCCCCAGACAATTTGGCCCTCTCTGCTTTCCTGAGCACTCTATCCGCAAAAGCACCTTTTTTCACTTTCGGCGCTGTCTGGAGCAAAAAAGACAAACGTCCAGATTTTGCTGCCACAGCTAAAGTGCCAGCGGGGAAAAGTGATGCTGGCCCTCACTGCCTCCTGGAACCCCTTCAAATGCCCCAGACAATTTGGCCCTCTCTGCTTTCCTGAGGACTCTATCCGCAAAAGCACCTTTTTTCACTTTCGGCGCTCTCTGGAGCAAAAAAGACAAACGTCCAGATTTTGCTGCCACAGCTAAAGTGCCAGCGTGGAAAAGTGATGCTGGTCCTCACTGCCTCCTGGAACACCTTCAAATGCCCCAGACAATTTGGCCCTCTCTGCTTTCCTGAGGACTCTATCCTCAAAAGCACCTTTTTTCACTTTCGGCGCTGTCTGGAGCAAAAAAGACAAACGTCCAGATTTTGCTGCCACAGCTAAAGTGCCAGCGGGGAAAAGTGATGCTGGCCCTCACTGCCTCCTGGAACCCCTTCAAATGCCCCAGACAATTTGGCCCTCTCTGCTTTCCTGAGGACTCTATCCTCAAAAGCACCTTTTTTCACTTTCGGCGCTCTCTGGAGCAAAAAAGACAAACGTCCAGCTTTTGCTGCCACAGCTAAAGTGCCAGCGGGGAAAAGTGATGCTGGTCCTCACTGCCTCCTGGAACCCCTTCAAATGCCCCAGACAATTTGGCCCTCTCTGCTTTCCTGAGGACTCTCTCCTCAAAAGCACCTTTTTTCACTTTCGGCGCTGTCTGGAGCAAAAAAGACAAACGTCCAGCTTTTGCTGCCACAGCAAAGGTGCCAGCGGGGAAAAGTGATGCTGGTCCTCACTGCCTCCTGGAACCCCTTCAAATGCCCCAGACAATTTGGCCCTCTCTGCTTTCCTGAGGACTCTATCCGCAAAAGCACCTTTTTTCACTTTCGGCGCTCTCTGGAGCAAAAAATACAATCGTCCAGCTTTTGCTGCCACAGCAAAGGTGCCAGCGGGGAAAAGTGATGCTGGTCCTCACTGCCTCCTGGAACCCCTTCAAATGCCCCAGACAATTTGGCCCTCTCTGCTTTCCTGAGGACTCTATCCGCAAAAGCACCTTTTTTCACTTTCGGCGCTCTCTGGAGCAAAAAAGACAAACGTCCAGCTTTTGCTGCCACAGCTAAAGTGCCAGCGGGGAAAAGTGATGCTGGTCCTCACTGCCTCCTGGAACCCCTTCAAATGCCCCCAGACAATTTGGGCCCTCTCTGCTTTCCTGAGCACTATATCCGCAAAAGCACCTTTTTTCACTTTCGGCGCTGTCTGGAGCAAAAAAGACAAACGTCCAGATTTTGCTGCCACAGCTAAAGTGCCAGCGGGGAAAAGTGATGCTGGCCCTCACTGCCTCCTGGAACCCCTTCAAATGCCCCAGACAATTTGGCCCTCTCTGCTTTCCTGAGGACTCTATCCGCAAAAGCACCTTTTTTCACTTTCGGCGCTCTCTGGAGCAAAAAAGACAAACGTCCAGATTTTGCTGCCACAGCTAAAGTGCCAGCGGGGAAAAGTGATGCTGGTCCTCACTGCCTCCTGGAACCCCTTCAAATGCCCCAGACAATTTGGCCCTCTCTGCTTTCCTGAGGACTCTATCCTCAAAAGCACCTTTTTTCACTTTCGGCGCTGTCTGGAGCAAAAAAGACAAACGTCCAGATTTTGCTGCCACAGCTAAAGAGCCAGCGGGGAAAAGTGATGCTGGCCCTCACTGCCTCCTGGAACGCCTTCAAATGCCCCAGACAATTTGGCCCTCTCTGCTTTCCTGAGGACTCTATCCTCAAAAGCACCTTTTTTCACTTTCGGCGCTGTCTGGAGCAAAAAAGACAAACGTCCAGCTTTTGCTGCCACAGCTAAAGTGCCAGCGGGGAAAAGTGATGCTGGTCCTCACTGCCTCCTGGAACCCCTTCAAATGCCCCAGACAATTTGGCCCTCTCTGCTTTCCTGAGGACTCTATCCGCAAAAGCACCTTTTTTCACTTTCGGCGCTGTCTGGAGCAAAAAAGACAAACGTCCAGATTTTGCTGCCACAGCTAAAGTGCCAGCGGGGAAAAGTGATGCTGGTCCTCACTGCCTCCTGGAACCCCTTCAAATGCCCCAGACAATTTGGCCCTCTCTGCTTTCCTGAGGACTCTATCCGCAAAAGCACCTTTTTTCACTTTCGGCGCTCACTGGAGCAAAAAACAAACGTCCAGATTTTGCTGCCACAGCTAAAGTGCCAGCGGGGAAAAGTGATGCTGGTCCTCACTGCCTCCTGGAACCCCTTCAAATGCCCCAGACAATTTGGCCCTCTCTGCTTTCCTGAGGACTCTATCCGCAAAAGCACCTTTTTTCACTTTCGGCGCTGTCTGGAGCAAAAAAGACAAACGTCCAGCTTTTGCTGCCACAGCAAAGGTGCCAGCGGGGAAAAGTGATGCTGGTCCTCACTGCCTCCTGGAACCCCTTCAAATGCCCCAGACAATTTGGCCCTCTCTGCTTTCCTGAGGACTCTATCCGCAAAAGCACCTTTTTTCACTTTCGGCGCTCTCTGGAGCAAAAAATACAATCGTCCAGCTTTTGCTGCCACAGCAAAGGTGCCAGCGGGGAAAAGTGATGCTGGTCCTCACTGCCTCCTGGAACCCCTTCAAATGCCCCAGACAATTTGGCCCTCTCTGCTTTCCTGAGGACTCTATCCGCAAAAGCACCTTTTTTCACTTTCGGCGCTCTCTGGAGCAAAAAAGACAAACGTCCAGCTTTTGCTGCCACAGCTAAAGTGCCAGCGGGGAAAAGTGATGCTGGTCCTCACTGCCTCCTGGAACCCCTTCAAATGCCCCAGACAATTTGGCCCTCTCTGCTTTCCTGAGCACTCTATCCGCAAAAGCACCTTTTTTCACTTTCGGCGCTGTCTGGAGCAAAAAAGACAAACGTCCAGATTTTGCTGCCACAGCTAAAGTGCCAGCGGGGAAAAGTGATGCTGGCCCTCACTGCCTCCTGGAACCCCTTCAAATGCCCCAGACAATTTGGCCCTCTCTGCTTTCCTGAGGACTCTATCCGCAAAAGCACCTTTTTTCACTTTCGGCGCTCTCTGGAGCAAAAAAGACAAACGTCCAGATTTTGCTGCCACAGCTAAAGTGCCAGCGTGGAAAAGTGATGCTGGTCCTCACTGCCTCCTGGAACACCTTCAAATGCCCCAGACAATTTGGCCCTCTCTGCTTTCCTGAGGACTCTATCCTCAAAAGCACCTTTTTTCACTTTCGGCGCTGTCTGGAGCAAAAAAGACAAACGTCCAGATTTTGCTGCCACAGCTAAAGTGCCAGCGGGGAAAAGTGATGCTGGCCCTCACTGCCTCCTGGAACCCCTTCAAATGCCCCAGACAATTTGGCCCTCTCTGCTTTCCTGAGGACTCTATCCTCAAAAGCACCTTTTTTCACTTTCGGCGCTCTCTGGAGCAAAAAAGACAAACGTCCAGCTTTTGCTGCCACAGCTAAAGTGCCAGCGGGGAAAAGTGATGCTGGTCCTCACTGCCTCCTGGAACCCCTTCAAATGCCCCAGACAATTTGGCCCTCTCTGCTTTCCTGAGGACTCTCTCCTCAAAAGCACCTTTTTTCACTTTCGGCGCTGTCTGGAGCAAAAAAGACAAACGTCCAGCTTTTGCTGCCACAGCAAAGGTGCCAGCGGGGAAAAGTGATGCTGGTCCTCACTGCCTCCTGGAACCCCTTCAAATGCCCCAGACAATTTGGCCCTCTCTGCTTTCCTGAGGACTCTATCCGCAAAAGCACCTTTTTTCACTTTCGGCGCTCTCTGGAGCAAAAAATACAATCGTCCAGCTTTTGCTGCCACAGCAAAGGTGCCAGCGGGGAAAAGTGATGCTGGTCCTCACTGCCTCCTGGAACCCCTTCAAATGCCCCAGACAATTTGGCCCTCTCTGCTTTCCTGAGGACTCTATCCGCAAAAGCACCTTTTTTCACTTTCGGCGCTCTCTGGAGCAAAAAAGACAAACGTCCAGCTTTTGCTGCCACAGCTAAAGTGCCAGCGGGGAAAAGTGATGCTGGTCCTCACTGCCTCCTGGAACCCCTTCAAATGCCCCAGACAATTTGGCCCTCTCTGCTTTCCTGAGCACTCTATCCGCAAAAGCACCTTTTTTCACTTTCGGCGCTGTCTGGAGCAAAAAAGACAAACGTCCAGATTTTGCTGCCACAGCTAAAGTGCCAGCGGGGAAAAGTGATGCTGGCCCTCACTGCCTCCTGGAACCCCTTCAAATGCCCCAGACAATTTGGCCCTCTCTGCTTTCCTGAGGACTCTATCCGCAAAAGCACCTTTTTTCACTTTCGGCGCTCTCTGGAGCAAAAAAGACAAACGTCCAGATTTTGCTGCCACAGCTAAAGTGCCAGCGGGGAAAAGTGATGCTGGTCCTCACTGCCTCCTGGAACCCCTTCAAATGCCCCAGACAATTTGGCCCTCTCTGCTTTCCTGAGGACTCTATCCTCAAAAGCACCTTTTTTCACTTTCGGCGCTGTCTGGAGCAAAAAAGACAAACGTCCAGATTTTGCTGCCACAGCTAAAGAGCCAGCGGGGAAAAGTGATGCTGGCCCTCACTGCCTCCTGGAACGCCTTCAAATGCCCCAGACAATTTGGCCCTCTCTGCTTTCCTGAGGACTCTATCCTCAAAAGCACCTTTTTTCACTTTCGGCGCTCTCTGGAGCAAAAAAGACAAACGTCCAGCTTTTGCTGCCACAGCTAAAGTGCCAGCGGGGAAAAGTGATGCTGGTCCTCACTGCCTCCTGGAACCCCTTCAAATGCCCCAGACAATTTGGCCCTCTCTGCTTTCCTGAGCACTCTATCCTCAAAAGCACCTTTTTTCACTTTCGGCGCTGTCTGGAGCAAAAAAGACAAACGTCCAGCTTTTGCTGCCACAGCAAAGGTGCCAGCGGGGAAAAGTGATGCTGGTCCTCACTGCCTCCTGGAACCCCTTTAAATGCCCCATACAATTTGGCCCTCTCTGCTTTCCTGCGCACTCTATCCTCAAAAGCACCTTTTTTCACTTTCGGCGCTCTCTGGAGCAAAAAATACAAACGTCCAGCTTTTGCTGCCACAGCTAAAGTGCCAGCGGGGAAAAGTGATGCTGGTCCTCACTGCCTCCTGGAACCCCTTCAAATGCCCCAGACAATTTGGCCCTCTCTGCTTTCCTGAGGACTCCATCCGCAAAAGCACCTTTTTTCACTTTCGGCGCTGTCTGGAGCAAAAAAGACAAACGTCCAGATTTTGCTGCCACAGCTAAAGTGCCAGCGGGGAAAAGTGATGCTGGCCCTCACTGCCTCCTGGAACCCCTTCAAATGCCCCAGACAATTTGGCCCTCTCTGGTTTCCTGAGGACTCTATCCGCAAAAGCACCTTTTTTCACTTTCGGCGTGTCTGGAGCAAAAAAGACAAACGTCCAGCTTTTGCTGCCACAGCAAAGGTGCCAGCGGGGAAAAGTGATGCTGGTCCTCACTGCCTCCTGGAACCCCTTCAAATGCCCCAGACAATTTGGCCCTCTCTGCTTTCCTGAGGACTCTATCCTCAAAAGCACCTTTTTTCACTTTCGGCGTGTCTGGAGCAAAAAAGACGAATGTCCAGATTTTGCTGCCACAGCTAAAGTGCCAGCGGGGAAAAGTGATGCTGGCCCTCACTGCCTCCTGGAACCCCTTTAAATGCCCCAGACAATTTGGCCCTCTCTGCTTTCCTGAGGACTCTATCCTCAAAAGCACCTTTTTTCACTTTCGGCGCTGTCTGGAGCAAAGAAGACAAACGTCCAGCTTTTGCTGCCACAGCAAAGGTGCCAGCGGGGAAAAGTGATGCTGGTCCTCACTGCCTCCTGGAACCCCTTCAAATGCCCCAGACAATTTGGCCCTCTCTGCTTTCCTGAGGACTCTATCCGCAAAAGCACCTTTTTTCACTTTCGGCGCTCTCTGGAGCAAAAAATACAATCGTCCAGCTTTTGCTGCCACAGCAAAGGTGCCAGCGGGGAAAAGTGATGCTGGTCCTCACTGCCTCCTGGAACCCCTTCAAATGCCCCAGACAATTTGGCCCTCTCTGCTTTCCTGAGGACTCTATCCGCAAAAGCACCTTTTTTCACTTTCGGCGCTCTCTGGAGCAAAAAAGACAAACGTCCAGCTTTTGCTGCCACAGCTAAAGTGCCAGCGGGGAAAAGTGATGCTGGTCCTCACTGCCTCCTGGAACCCCTTCAAATGCCCCAGACAATTTGGCCCTCTCTGCTTTCCTGAGCACTCTATCCGCAAAAGCACCTTTTTTCACTTTCGGCGCTGTCTGGAGCAAAAAAGACAAACGTCCAGATTTTGCTGCCACAGCTAAAGTGCCAGCGGGGAAAAGTGATGCTGGCCCTCACTGCCTCCTGGAACCCCTTCAAATGCCCGAGACAATTTGGCCCTCTCTGCTTTCCTGAGGACTCTATCCGCAAAAGCACCTTTTTTCACTTTCGGCGCTCTCTGGAGCAAAAAAGACAAACGTCCAGATTTTGCTGCCACAGCTAAAGTGCCAGCGGGGAAAAGTGATGCTGGTCCTCACTGCCTCCTGGAACCCCTTCAAATGCCCCAGACAATTTGGCCCTCTCTGCTTTCCTGAGGACTCTATCCTCAAAAGCACCTTTTTTCACTTTCGGCGCTGTCTGGAGCAAAAAATACAAACGTCCAGCTTTTGCTGCCACAGCTAAAGTGCCAGCGGGGAAAAGTGATGCTGGCCCTCACTGCCTCCTGGAACCCCTTCAAATGCCCCAGACAATTTGGCCCTCTCTGCTTTCCTGAGGACTCTATCCTCAAAAGCACCTTTTTTCACTTTCGGCGCTCTCTGGAGCAAAAAAGACAAACGTCCAGCTTTTGCTGCCACAGCTAAAGTGCCAGCGGGGAAAAGTGATGCTGGTCCTCACTGCCTCCTGGAACCCCTTCAAATGCCCCAGACAATTTGGCCCTCTCTGCTTTCCTGAGGACTCTATCCTCAAAAGCACCTTTTTTCACTTTCGGCGCTGTCTGGAGCAAAAAAGACAAACGTCCAGCTTTTGCTGCCACAGCAAAGGTGCCAGCGGGGAAAAGTGATGCTGGTCCTCACTGCCTCCTGGAACCCCTTTAAATGCCCCAGACAATTTGGCCCTCTCTGCTTTCCTGAGGACTCTATCCGCAAAAGCACCTTTTTTCACTTTCGGCGCTCTCTGGAGCAAAAAAGACAAACGTCCAGCTTTTGCTGCCACAGCAAAGGTGCCAGCGGGGAAAAGTGATGCTGGTCCTCACTGCCTCCTGGAACCCCTTCAAATGCCCCAGACAATTTGGCCCTCTCTGCTTTCCTGAGGACTCTATCCGCAAAAGCACCTTTTTTCACTTTTGGCGCTCTCTGGAGCAAAAAATACAATCGTCCAGCTTTTGCTGCCACAGCAAAGGTGCCAGCGGGGAAAAGTGATGCTGGTCCTCACTGCCTCCTGGAACCCCTTCAAATGCCCCAGACAATTTGGCCCTCTCTGCTTTCCTGAGGACTCTATCCTCAAAAGCACCTTTTTTCACTTTCGGCGCTCTCTGGAGCAAAAAAGACAAACGTCCATATTTTGCTGCCACAGCAAAGGTGCCAGCGGGGAAAAGTGATGCTGGTCCTCACTGCCTCCTGGAACCCCTTTAAATGCCCCATACAATTTGGCCCTCTCTGCTTTCCTGCGCACTCTATCCTCAAAAGCACCTTTTTTCACTTTCGGCGCTCTCTGGAGCAAAAAAGACAAACGTCCGGATTTTGCTGCCACAGCTAAAGTGCCAGCGGGGAAAAGTGATGCTGGTCCTCACTGCCTCCTGGAACCCCTTCAAATGCCCCAGACAATTTGGCCCTCTCTGCTTTCCTGAGGACTCCATCCGCAAAAGCACCTTTTTTCACTTTCGGCGCTGTCTGGAGCAAAAAAGACAAACGTCCAGATTTTGCTGCCACAGCTAAAGTGCCAGCGTGGAAAAGTGATGCTGGCCCTCACTGCCTCCTGGAACCCCTTCAAATGCCCCAGACAATTTGGCCCTCTCTGGTTTCCTGAGGACTCTATCCGCAAAAGCACCTTTTTTCACTTTCGGCGCTGTCTGGAGCAAAAAAGACAAACGTCCAGATTTTGCTGCCACAGCAAAGGTGCCAGCGGGGAAAAGTGATGCTGGTCCTCACTGCCTCCTGGAACCCCTTCAAATGCCCCAGACAATTTGGCCCTCTCTGCTTTCCTGAGGACTCTATCCTCAAAAGCACCTTTTTTCACTTTCGGCGTGTCTGTAGCAAAAAAGACAAATGTCCAGATTTTGCTGCCACAGCTAAAGTGCCAGCGGGGAAAAGTGATGCTGGTCCTCACTGCCTCCTGGAACCCCTTCAAATGCCCCAGACAATTTGGCCCTCTCTGCTTTCCTGAGCACTTAATCCGCAAAAGCACCTTCTTTCACTTTCGGCGCTGTCTGCAGCAAAAAAGACAAACGTCCAGCTTTTGCTGCCACAGCAAAGGTGCCAGCGGGGAAAAGTGATGCTGGTCCTCACTGCCTCCTGGAACCCCTTCAAATGCCCCAGACAATTTGGCCCTCTCTGCTTTCCTGAGGACTCTATCCGCAAAAGCACCTTTTTTCACTTTCGGCGCTCTCTGGAGCAAAAAAGACAAACGTCCAGATTTTGCTGCCACAGCTAAAGTGCCAGCGGGGAAAAGTGATGCTGGTCCTCACTGCCTCCTGGAACCCCTTCAAATGCCCCAGACAATTTGGCCCTCTCTGCTTTCCTGAGGACTCTATCCTCAAAAGCACCTTTTTTCACTTTCGGCGCTGTCTGGAGCAAAAAAGACAAACGTCCAGATTTTGCTGCCACAGCTAAAGTGCCAGCGGGGAAAAGTGATGCTGGCCCTCACTGCCTCCTGGAACCCCTTCAAATGCCCCAGACAATTTGGCCCTCTCTGCTTTCCTGAGGACTCTATCCTCAAAAGCACCTTTTTTCACTTTCGGCGCTCTCTGGAGCAAAAAAGACAAACGTCCAGCTTTTGCTGCCACAGCTAAAGTGCCAGCGGGGAAAAGTGATGCTGGTCCTCACTGCCTCCTGGAACCCCTTCAAATGCCCCAGACAATTTGGCCCTCTCTGCTTTCCTGAGGACTCTATCCGCAAAAGCACCTTTTTTCACTTTCGGCGATCTCTGGAGCAAAAAAGACAAACGTCCAGCTTTTGCTGCCACAGCAAAGGTGCCAGCGGGGAAAAGTGATGCTGGTCCTCACTGCCTCCTGGAACCCCTTTAAATGCCCCAGACAATTTGGCCCTCTCTGCTTTCCTGAGGACTCTATCCGCAAAAGCACCTTTTTTCACTTTCGGCGCTCTCTGGAGCAAAAAAGACAAACGTCCAGCTTTTGCTGCCACAGCAAAGGTGCCAGCGGGGAAAAGTGATGCTGGTCCTCACTGCCTCCTGGAACCCCTTCAAATGCCCCAGACAATTTGGCCCTCTCTGCTTTCCTGAGGACTCTATCCACAAAAGCACCTTTTTTCACTTTTGGCGCTCTCTGGAGCAAAAAATACAATCGTCCAGCTTTTGCTGCCACAGCAAAGGTGCCAGCGGGGAAAAGTGATGCTGGTCCTCACTGCCTCCTGGAACCCCTTCAAATGCCCCAGACAATTTGGCCCTCTCTGCTTTCCTGAGGACTCTATCCTCAAAAGCACCTTTTTTCACTTTCGGCGCTGTCTGGAGCAAAAAAGACAAACGTCCAGCTTTTGCTGCCACAGCAAAGGTGCCAGCGGGGAAAAGTGATGCTGGTCCTCACTGCCTCCTGGAACCCCTTTAAATGCCCCAGACAATTTGGCCCTCTCTGCTTTCCTGCGCACTCTATCCTCAAAAGAACCTTTTTTCACTTTCGGCGCTCTCTGGAGCAAAAAAGACAAACGTCCGGATTTTGCTGCCACAGCTAAAGTGCCAGCGGGGAAAAGTGATGCTGGTCCTCACTGCCTCCTGGAACCCCTTCAAATGCCCCAGACAATTTGGCCCTCTCTGCTTTCCTGAGGACTCTATCCTCAAAAGCACCTTTTTTCACTTTCGGCGCTGTCTGGAGCAAAAAAGACAAACGTCCAGCTTTTGCTGCCACAGCAAAGGTGCCAGCGGGGAAAAGTGATGCTGGTCCTCACTGCCTCCTGGAACCCCTTTAAATGCCCCAGACAATTTGGCCCTCTCTGCTTTCCTGAGGACTCTATCCGCAAAAGCACCTTTTTTCACTTTCGGCGCTCTCTGGAGCAAAAAAGACAAACGTCCAGCTTTTGCTGCCACAGCAAAGGTGCCAGCGGGGAAAAGTGATGCTGGTCCTCACTGCCTCCTGGAACCCCTTCAAATGCCCCAGACAATTTGGCCCTCTCTGCTTTCCTGAGGACTCTATCCGCAAAAGCACCTTTTTTCACTTTTGGCGCTCTCTGGAGCAAAAAATACAATCGTCCAGCTTTTGCTGCCACAGCAAAGGTGCCAGCGGGGAAAAGTGATGCTGGTCCTCACTGCCTCCTGGAACCCCTTCAAATGCCCCAGACAATTTGGCCCTCTCTGCTTTCCTGAGGACTCTATCCTCAAAAGCACCTTTTTTCACTTTCGGCGCTCTCTGGAGCAAAAAAGACAAACGTCCATATTTTGCTGCCACAGCAAAGGTGCCAGCGGGGAAAAGTGATGCTGGTCCTCACTGCCTCCTGGAACCCCTTTAAATGCCCCATACAATTTGGCCCTCTCTGCTTTCCTGCGCACTCTATCCTCAAAAGCACCTTTTTCACTTCGGCGCTCTCTGGAGCAAAAAAGACAAACGTCCGGATTTTGCTGCCACAGCTAAAGTGCCAGCGGGGAAAAGTGATGCTGGTCCTCACTGCCTCCTGGAACCCCTTCAAATGCCCCAGACAATTTGGCCCTCTCTGCTTTCCTGAGGACTCCATCCGCAAAAACACCTTTTTTCACTTTCGGCGCTGTCTGGAGCAAAAAAGACAAACGTCCAGATTTTGCTGCCACAGCTAAAGTGCCAGCGTGGAAAAGTGATGCTGGCCCTCACTGCCCTCCTGGAACCCCTTCAAATGCCCCAGACAATTTGGCCCTCTCTGGTTTCCTGAGGACTCTATCCGCAAAAGCACCTTTTTTCACTTTCGGCGCTGTCTGGAGCAAAAAAGACAAACGTCCAGATTTTGCTGCCACAGCAAAGGTGCCAGCGGGGAAAAGTGATGCTGGTCCTCACTGCCTCCTGGAACCCCTTCAAATGCCCCAGACAATTTGGCCCTCTCTGCTTTCCCTGAGGACTCTATCCTCAAAAGGCACCTTTTTTCACTTTCGGCGTGTCGAGCAAAAAAGACAAATGTCCAGATTTTGCTGCCACAGCTAAAGTGCCAGCGGGGAAAAGTGATGCTGGTCCTCACTGCCTCCTGGAACCCCTTCAAATGCCCCAGACAATTTGGCCCTCTCTGCTTTCCTGAGCACTTAATCCGCAAAAGCACCTTCTTTCACTTTCGGCGCTGTCTGCAGCAAAAAAGACAAACGTCCAGCTTTTGCTGCCACAGCAAAGGTGCCAGCGGGGAAAAGTGATGCTGGTCCTCACTGCCTCCTGGAACCCCTTCAAATGCCCCAGACAATTTGGCCCTCTCTGCTTTCCTGAGGACTCTATCCGCAAAAGCACCTTTTTTCACTTTCGGCGCTCTCTGGAGCAAAAAAGACAAACGTCCTAGATTTTGCTGCCACAGCTAAAGTGCCAGCGGGGAAAAGTGATGCTGGTCCTCACTGCCTCCTGGAACCCCTTCAAATGCCCCAGACAATTTGGCCCTCTCTGCTTTCCTGAGGACTCTATCCTCAAAAGCACCTTTTTTCACTTTCGGCGCTGTCTGGAGCAAAAAAGACAAACGTCCAGATTTTGCTGCCACAGCTAAAGTGCCAGCGGGGAAAAGTGATGCTGGCCCTCACTGCCTCCTGGAACCCCTTCAAATGCCCCAGACAATTTGGCCCTCTCTGCTTTCCTGAGGACTCTATCCTCAAAAGCACCTTTTTTCACTTTCGGCGCTCTCTGGAGCAAAAAAGACAAACGTCCAGCTTTTGCTGCCACAGCTAAAGTGCCAGCGGGGAAAAGTGATGCTGGTCCTCACTGCCTCCTGGAACCCCTTCAAATGCCCCAGACAATTTGGCCCTCTCTGCTTTCCTGAGGACTCTATCCGCAAAAGCACCTTTTTTCACTTTCGGCGATCTCTGGAGCAAAAAAGACAAACGTCCAGCTTTTGCTGCCACAGCAAAGGTGCCAGCGGGGAAAAGTGATGCTGGTCCTCACTGCCTCCTGGAACCCCTTTAAATGCCCCAGACAATTTGGCCCTCTCTGCTTTCCTGAGGACTCTATCCGCAAAAGCACCTTTTTTCACTTTCGGCGCTCTCTGGAGCAAAAAAGACAAACGTCCAGCTTTTGCTGCCACAGCAAAGGTGCCAGCGGGGAAAAGTGATGCTGGTCCTCACTGCCTCCTGGAACCCCTTCAAATGCCCCAGACAATTTGGCCCTCTCTGCTTTCCTGAGGACTCTATCCACAAAAGCACCTTTTTTCACTTTTGGCGCTCTCTGGAGCAAAAAATACAATCGTCCAGCTTTTGCTGCCACAGCAAAGGTGCCAGCGGGGAAAAGTGATGCTGGTCCTCACTGCCTCCTGGAACCCCTTCAAATGCCCCAGACAATTTGGCCCTCTCTGCTTTCCTGAGGACTCTATCCTCAAAAGCACCTTTTTTCACTTTCGGCGCTCTCTGGAGCAAAAAAGACAAACGTCCAGCTTTTGCTGCCACAGCAAAGGTGCCAGCGGGGAAAAGTGATGCTGGTCCTCACTGCCTCCTGGAACCCCTTTAAATGCCCCAGACAATTTGGCCCTCTCTGCTTTCCTGCGCACTCTATCCTCAAAAGAACCTTTTTTCACTTTCGGCGCTCTCTGGAGCAAAAAAGACAAACGTCCGGATTTTGCTGCCACAGCTAAAGTGCCAGCGGGGAAAAGTGATGCTGGTCCTCACTGCCTCCTGGAACCCCTTCAAATGCCCCAGACAATTTGGCCCTCTCTGCTTTCCTGAGGACTCCATCCGCAAAAGCACCTTTTTTCACTTTCGGCGCTGTCTGGAGCAAAAAAGACAAACGTCCAGATTTTGCTGCCACAGCTAAAGTGCCAGCGGGGAAAAGTGATGCTGGCCCTCACTGCCTCCTGGAACCCCTTCAAATGCCCCAGACAATTTGGCCCTCTCTGCTTTCCTGAGGACTCTATCCGCAAAAGCACCTTTTTTCACTTTCGGCGCTGTCTGGAGCAAAAAAGACAAACGTCCAGATTTTGCTGCCACAGCAAAGGTGCCAGCGGGGAAAAGTGATGCTGGTCCTCACTGCCTCCTGGAACCCCTTCAAATGCCCCAGACAATTTGGCCCTCTCTGCTTTCCTGAGGACTCTATCCTCAAAAGCACCTTTTTTCACTTTCGGCGTGTCTGGAGCAAAAAAGACAAATGTCCAGATTTTGCTGCCACAGCTAAAGTGCCAGCGGGGAAAAGTGATGCTGGTCCTCACTGCCTCCTGGAACCCCTTCAAATGCCCCAGACAATTTGGCCCTCTCTGCTTTCCTGAGCACTTAATCCGCAAAAGCACCTTTTTTCACTTTCGGCGCTCTCTGGAGCAAAAAATACAATCGTCCAGCTTTTGCTGCCACAGCAAAGGTGCCAGCGGGGAAAAGTGATGCTGGTCCTCACTGCCTCC
The DNA here is from genome assembly GCF_965231255.1 of Vanellus vanellus. NCBI lineage: Eukaryota > Metazoa > Chordata > Aves > Charadriiformes > Charadriidae > Vanellus > Vanellus vanellus. The sequence goes on from NW_028127364.1 coordinate 88,108, forward strand.
TGGAACCCCTTTAAATGCCCCAGACAATTTGGCCCTCTCTGCTTTCCTGAGGACTCTATCCGCAAAAGCACCTTTTTTCACTTTCGGCGCTGTCTGGAGCAAAAAAGACAAACGTCCAGCTTTTGCTGCCACAGCTAAAGTGCCAGCGGGGAAAAGTGATGCTGGTCCTCACTGCCTCCTGGAACCCCTTCAAATGCCCCAGACAATTTGGCCCTCTCTGCTTTCCTGAGCACTCTATCCGCAAAAGCACCTTTTTTCACTTTCGGCGCTGTCTGGAGCAAAAAAGACAAACGTCCAGCTTTTGCTGCCACAGCAAAGGTGACAGCGGGGAAAAGTGATGCTGGTCCTCACTGCCTCCTGGAACCCCTTCAAATGCCCCAGACAATTTGGCCCTCTCTGCTTTCCTGAGGACTCTATCCTCAAAAGCACCTTTTTTCACTTTCGGCGTATCTGGAGCAAAAAAGACAAACGTCCAGATTTTGCTGCCACAGCTAAAGTGCCAGCGGGGAAAAGTGATGCTGGCCCTCACTGCCTCCTGGAACCCCTTCAAATGCCCCAGACAATTTGGCCCTCTCTGCTTTCCTGAGGACTCTATCCTCAAAAGCACCTTTTTTCACTCTCGGCGCTGTCTGGAGCAAAAAAGACAAACGTCCAGCTTTTGCTGCCACAGCAAAGGTGCCAGCGGGGAAAAGTGATGCTGGTCCTCACTGCCTCCTGGAACCCCTTCAAATGCCCCAGACAATTTGGCCCTCTCTGCTTTCCTGAGGACTCTATCCTCAAAAGCACCTTTTTTCACTTTCGGCGCTCTCTGGAGCAAAAAAGACAAATGTCCAGATTTTGCTGCCACAGCTAAAGTGCCAGCGGGGAAAAGTGATGCTGGTCCTCACTGCCTCCTGGAACCCCTTCAAATGCCCCATACAATTTGGCCCTCTCTGCTTTCCTGAGCACTCTATCCGCAAAAGCACCTTTTTTCACTTTCGGCGCTGTCTGGAGCAAAAAAGACAAACGTCCAGCTTTTGCTGCCACAGCAAAGGTGACAGCGGGGAAAAGTGATGCTGGTCCTCACTGCCTCCTGGAACCCCTTCAAATGCCCCAGACAATTTGGCCCTCTCTGCTTTCCTGAGGACTCTATCCTCAAAAGCACCTTTTTTCACTTTCGGCGTATCTGGAGCAAAAAAGACAAACGTCCAGATTTTGCTGCCACAGCTAAAGTGCCAGCGGGGAAAAGTGATGCTGGCCCTCACTGCCTCCTGGAACCCCTTCAAATGCCCCAGACAATTTGGCCCTCTCTGCTTTCCTGAGGACTCTATCCGCAAAAGCAAATTTTTTCACTCTCGGCGCTGTCTGGAGCAAAAAAGACAAACGTCCAGCTTTTGCTGCCACAGCAAAGGTGCCAGCGGGGAAAAGTGATGCTGGTCCTCACTGCCTCCTGGAACCCCTTCAAATGCCCCATACAATTTGGCCCTCTCTGCTTTCCTGAGGACTCTATCCTCAAAAGCACCTTTTTTCACTTTCGGCGCTCTCTGGAGCAAAAAAGACAAACGTCCAGATTTTGCTGCCACAGCTAAAGTGCCAGCGGGGAAAAGTGATGCTGGTCCTCACTGCCTCCTGGAACCCCTTCAAATGCCCCAGACAATTTGGCCCTCTCTGCTTTCCTGAGGACTCTATCCGCAAAAGCACCTTTTTTCACTTTCGGCGCTGTCTGGAGCAAAAATACAAACGTCCAGCTTTTGCTGCCACAGCAAAGGTGCCAGCGGGGAAAAGTGATGCTGGTTCTCACTGCCTCCTGGAACCCCTTCAAATGCCCCAGACAATTTGGCCCTCTCTGCTTTCCTGAGGACTCTATCCGCAAAAGCACCTTTTTTCACTTTCGGCGCTGTCTGGAGCAAAAAAGACAAACGTCCAGCTTTTGCTACCACAGCTAAAGTGCCAGCGGGGAAAAGTGATGCTGGTCCTCACTGCCTCCTGGAACCCCTTTAAAAGCCCCATACAATTTGGCCCTCTCTGCTTTCCTGCGCACTCTATCCTCAAAAGCACCTTTTTTCACTTTCGGCGCTCTCTGGAGCAAAAAAGACAAACGTCCAGATTTTGCTGCCACAGCTAAAGTGCCAGCGGGGAAAAGTGATGCTGGTCCTCACTGCCTCCTGGAACCCCTTCAAATGCCCCAGACAATTTGGCCCTCTCTGCTTTCCTGAGGACTCTATCCTCAAAAGCACCTTTTTTCACTTTCGGCGCTGTCTGGAGCAAAAAAGACAAACGTCCAGCTTTTGCTGCCACAGCAAAGGTGCCAGCGGGGAAAAGTGATGCTGGTCCTCACTGCCTCCTGGAACCCCTTTAAATGCCCCATACAATTTGGCCCTCTCTGCTTTCCTGCGCACTCTATCCTCAAAAGCACCTTTTTTCACTTTCGGCGCTCTCTGGAGCAAAAAAGACAAACGTCCGGATTTTGCTGCCACAGCTAAAGTGCCAGCGGGGAAAAGTGATGCTGGTCCTCACTGCCTCCTGGAACCCCTTCAAATGCCCCAGACAATTTGGCCCTCTCTGCTTTCCTGAGGACTCCATCCGCAAAAGCACCTTTTTTCACTTTCGGCGCTGTCTGGAGCAAAAAAGACAAACGTCCAGATTTTGCTGCCACAGCTAAAGTGCCAGCGGGGAAAAGTGATGCTGGTCCTCACTGCCTCCTGGAACCCCTTCAAATGCCCCAGACAATTTGGCCCTCTCTGCTTTCCTGAGGACTCTATCCGCAAAAGCACCTTTTTTCACTTTCGGCGCTCTCTGGAGCAAAAAATACAATCGTCCAGCTTTTGCTGCCACAGCAAAGGTGCCAGCGGGGAAAAGTGATGCTGGTCCTCACTGCCTCCTGGAACCCCTTCAAATGCCCCAGACAATTTGGCCCTCTCTGCTTTCCTGAGGACTCTATCCGCAAAAGCACCTTTTTTCACTTTCGGCGCTGTCTGGAGCAAAAAAGACAAACGTCCAGCTTTTGCTGCCACAGCTAAAGTGCCAGCGGGGAAAAGTGATGCTGGTCCTCACTGCCTCCTGGAACCCCTTCAAATGCCCCAGACAATTTGGCCCTCTCTGCTTTCCTGAGCACTCTATCCGCAAAAGCACCTTTTTTCACTTTCGGCGCTGTCTGGAGCAAAAAAGACAAACGTCCAGATTTTGCTGCCACAGCTAAAGTGCCAGCGGGGAAAAGTGATGCTGGCCCTCACTGCCTCCTGGAACCCCTTCAAATGCCCCAGACAATTTGGCCCTCTCTGCTTTCCTGAGGACTCTATCCGCAAAAGCACCTTTTTTCACTTTCGGCGCTCTCTGGAGCAAAAAAGACAAACGTCCAGATTTTGCTGCCACAGCTAAAGTGCCAGCGGGGAAAAGTGATGCTGGTCCTCACTGCCTCCTGGAACCCCTTCAAATGCCCCAGACAATTTGGCCCTCTCTGCTTTCCTGAGGACTCTATCCTCAAAAGCACCTTTTTTCACTTTCGGCGCTGTCTGGAGCAAAAAAGACAAACGTCCAGATTTTGCTGCCACAGCTAAAGTGCCAGCGGGGAAAAGTGATGCTGGCCCTCACTGCCTCCTGGAACCCCTTCAAATGCCCCAGACAATTTGGCCCTCTCTGCTTTCCTGAGGACTCTATCCTCAAAAGCACCTTTTTTCACTTTCGGCGCTGTCTGGAGCAAAAAAGACAAACGTCCGGATTTTGCTGCCACAGCTAAAGTGCCAGCGGGGAAAAGTGATGCTGGTCCTCACTGCCTCCTGGAACCCCTTCAAATGCCCCAGACAATTTGGCCCTCTCTGCTTTCCTGAGGACTCTATCCGCAAAAGCACCTTTTTTCACTTTCGGCGCTCTCTGGAGCAAAAAAGACAAACGTCCAGCTTTTGCTGCCACAGCAAAGGTGCCAGCGGGGAAAAGTGATGCTGGTCCTCACTGCCTCCTGGAACCCCTTCAAATGCCCCAGACAATTTGGCCCTCTCTGCTTTCCTGAGGACTCTATCCGCAAAAGCACCTTTTTTCACTTTTGGCGCTCTCTGGAGCAAAAAATACAATCGTCCAGCTTTTGCTGCCACAGCAAAGGTGCCAGCGGGGAAAAGTGATGCTGGTCCTCACTGCCTCCTGGAACCCCTTCAAATGCCCCAGACAATTTGGCCCTCTCTGCTTTCCTGAGGACTCTATCCTCAAAAGCACCTTTTTTCACTTTCGGCGCTGTCTGGAGCAAAAAAGACAAACGTCCAGCTTTTGCTGCCACAGCAAAGGTGCCAGCGGGGAAAAGTGATGCTGGTCCTCACTGCCTCCTGGAACCCCTTCAAATGCCCCAGACAATTTGGCCCTCTCTGCTTTCCTGAGGACTCCATCCGCAAAAGCACCTTTTTTCACTTTCGGCGCTGTCTGGAGCAAAAAGACAAACGTCCAGATTTTGCTGCCACAGCTAAAGTGCCAGCGGGGAAAAGTGATGCTGGCCCTCACTGCCTCCTGGAACCCCTTCAAATGCCCCAGACAATTTGGCCCTCTCTGCTTTCCTGAGGACTCTATCCGCAAAAGCACCTTTTTTCACTTTCGGCGCTGTCTGGAGCAAAAAAGACAAATGTCCAGATTTTGCTGCCACAGCTAAAGTGCCAGCGGGGAAAAGTGATGCTGGTCCTCACTGCCTCCTGGAACCCCTTCAAATGCCCCAGACAATTTGGCCCTCTCTGCTTTCCTGAGGACTCTATCCGCAAAAGCACCTTTTTTCACTTTCGGCTCTGTCTGCAGCAAAAAAGAAAAACGTCCAGCTTTTGCTGCCACAGCAAAGGTGCCAGCAGGGAAAAGTGATGCTGGTCCTCACTGCCTCCTGGAACCCCTTCAAATGCCCCAGACAATTTGGCCCTCTCTGCTTTCCTGAGGACTCTATCCTCAAAAGCACCTTTTTTCACTTTCGGCGTGTCTGGAGCAAAAAAGACAAATGTCCAGATTTTGCTGCCACAGCTAAAGTGCCAGCGGGGAAAAGTGATGCTGGTCCTCACTGCCTCCTGGAACCCCTTCAAATGCCCCAGACAATTTGGCCCTCTCTGCTTTCCTGAGCACTTAATCCGCAAAAGCACCTTCTTTCACTTTCGGCGCTGTCTGCAGCAAAAAAGACAAACGTCCAGCTTTTGCTGCCACAGCAAAGGTGCCAGCGGGGAAAAGTGATGCTGGTCCTCACTGCCTCCTGGAACCCCTTCAAATGCCCCAGACAATTTGGCCCTCTCTGCTTTCCTGAGGACTCTATCCGCAAAAGCACCTTTTTTCACTTTCGGCGCTCTCTGGAGCAAAAAATACAATCGTCCAGCTTTTGCTGCCACAGCAAAGGTGCCAGCGGGGAAAAGTGATGCTGGTCCTCACTGCCTCCTGGAACCCCTTCAAATGCCCCAGACAATTTGGCCCTCTCTGCTTTCCTGAGGACTCTATCCGCAAAAGCACCTTTTTTCACTTTCGGCGCTGTCTGGAGCAAAAAAGACAAACGTCCAGCTTTTGCTGCCACAGCTAAAGTGCCAGCGGGGAAAAGTGATGCTGGTCCTCACTGCCTCCTGGAACCCCTTCAAATGCCCCAGACAATTTGGCCCTCTCTGCTTTCCTGAGCACTCTATCCGCAAAAGCACCTTTTTTCACTTTCGGCGCTGTCTGGAGCAAAAAAGACAAACGTCCAGATTTTGCTGCCACAGCTAAAGTGCCAGCGGGGAAAAGTGATGCTGGCCCTCACTGCCTCCTGGAACCCCTTCAAATGCCCCAGACAATTTGGCCCTCTCTGCTTTCCTGAGGATTCTATCCGCAAAAGCACCTTTTTTCACTTTCGGCGCTCTCTGGAGCAAAAAAGACAAACGTCCAGATTTTGCTGCCACAGCTAAAGTGCCAGCGGGGAAAAGTGATGCTGGTCCTCACTGCCTCCTGGAACCCCTTCAAATGCCCCAGACAATTTGGCCCTCTCTGCTTTCCTGAGGACTCTATCCTCAAAAGCACCTTTTTTCACTTTCGGCGCTGTCTGGAGCAAAAAAGACAAACGTCCAGATTTTGCTGCCACAGCTAAAGTGCCAGCGGGGAAAAGTGATGCTGGCCCTCACTGCCTCCTGGAACCCCTTCAAATGCCCCAGACAATTTGGCCCTCTCTGCTTTCCTGAGGACTCTATCCTCAAAAGCACCTTTTTTCACTTTCGGCGCTCTCTGGAGCAAAAAAGACAAACGTCCAGATTTTGCTGCCACAGCTAAAGTGCCAGCGGGGAAAAGTGATGCTGGTCCTCACTGCCTCCTGGAACCCCTTCAAATGCCCCAGACAATTTGGCCCTCTCTGCTTTCCTGAGGACTCTATCCTTAAAAGCACCTTTTTTCACTTTCGGCGCTGTCTGGAGCAAAAAAGACAAACGTCCAGCTTTTGCTGCCACAGCAAAGGTGCCAGCGGGGAAAAGTGATGCTGGTCCTCACTGCCTCCTGGAACCCCTTTAAATGCCCCATACAATTTGGCCCTCTCTGCTTTCCTGCGCACTCTATCCTCAAAAGCACCTTTTTTCACTTTCGGCGCTCTCTGGAGCAAAAAAGACAAACGTCCGGATTTTGCTGCCACAGCTAAAGTGCCAGCGGGGAAAAGTGATGCTGGTCCTCACTGCCTCCTGGAACCCCTTCAAATGCCCCAGACAATTTGGCCCTCTCTGCTTTCCTGAGGACTCTATCCGCAAAAGCACCTTTTTTCACTTTCGGCGCTCTCTGGAGCAAAAAAGACAAACGTCCAGCTTTTGCTGCCACAGCAAAGGTGCCAGCGGGGAAAAGTGATGCTGGTCCTCACTGCCTCCTGGAACCCCTTCAAATGCCCCAGACAATTTGGCCCTCTCTGCTTTCCTGAGGACTCTATCCGCAAAAGCACCTTTTTTCACTTTTGGCGCTCTCTGGAGCAAAAAATACAATCGTCCAGCTTTTGCTGCCACAGCAAAGGTGCCAGCGGGGAAAAGTGATGCTGGTCCTCACTGCCTCCTGGAACCCCTTCAAATGCCCCAGACAATTTGGCCCTCTCTGCTTTCCTGAGGACTCTATCCTCAAAAGCACCTTTTTTCACTTTCGGCGCTGTCTGGAGCAAAAAAGACAAACGTCCAGCTTTTGCTGCCACAGCAAAGGTGCCAGCGGGGAAAAGTGATGCTGGTCCTCACTGCCTCCTGGAACCCCTTTAAATGCCCCATACAATTTGGCCCTCTCTGCTTTCCTGAGGACTCTATCCTCAAAAGCACCTTTTTTCACTTTCGCCGCTGTTTGGAGCAAAAAAGACAAACGTCCGGATTTTGCTGCCACAGCTAAAGTGCCAGCGGGGAAAAGTGATGCTGGTCCTCACTGCCTCCTGGAACCCCTTCAAATGCCCCAGACAATTTGGCCCTCTCTGCTTTCCTGAGGACTCCATCCGCAAAAGCACCTTTTTTCACTTTCGGCGCTGTCTGGAGCTAAAAAGACAAACGTCCAGATTTTGCTGCCACAGCTAAAGTGCCAGCGGGGAAAAGTGATGCTGGCCCTCACTGCCTCCTGGAACCCCTTCAAATGCCCCAGACAATTTGGCCCTCTCTGCTTTCCTGAGGACTCTATCCGCAAAAGCACCTTTTTTCACTTTCGGCGCTGTCTGGAGCAAAAAAGACAAATGTCCAGATTTTGCTGCCACAGCTAAAGTGCCAGCGGGGAAAAGTGATGCTGGTCCTCACTGCCTCCTGGAACCCCTTCAAATGCCCCAGACAATTTGGCCCTCTCTGCTTTCCTGAGGACTCTATCCGCAAAAGCACCTTTTTTCACTTTCGGCTCTGTCTGCAGCAAAAAAGAAAAACGTCCAGCTTTTGCTGCCACAGCAAAGGTGCCAGCAGGGAAAAGTGATGCTGGTCCTCACTGCCTCCTGGAACCCCTTCAAATGCCCCAGACAATTTGGCCCTCTCTGCTTTCCTGAGGACTCTATCCTCAAAAGCACCTTTTTTCACTTTCGGCGTGTCTGGAGCAAAAAAGACAAATGTCCAGATTTTGCTGCCACAGCTAAAGTGCCAGCGGGGAAAAGTGATGCTGGTCCTCACTGCCTCCTGGAACCCCTTCAAATGCCCCAGACAATTTGGCCCTCTCTGCTTTCCTGAGCACTTAATCCGCAAAAGCACCTTCTTTCACTTTCGGCGCTGTCTGCAGCAAAAAAGACAAACGTCCAGCTTTTGCTGCCACAGCAAAGGTGCCAGCGGGGAAAAGTGATGCTGGTCCTCACTGCCTCCTGGAACCCCTTCAAATGCCCCAGACAATTTGGCCCTCTCTGCTTTCCTGAGGACTCTATCCTCAAAAGCACCTTTTTTCACTTTCGGCGCTCTCTGGAGCAAAAAAGACAAACGTCCAGATTTTGCTGCCACAGCTAAAGTGCCAGCGGGGAAAAGTGATGCTGGTCCTCACTGCCTCCTGGAACCCCTTCAAATGCCCCAGACAATTTGGCCCTCTCTGCTTTCCTGAGGACTCTATCCTCAAAAGCACCTTTTTTCACTTTCGGCGCTGTCTGGAGCAAAAAAGACAAACGTCCAGCTTTTGCTGCCACAGCAAAGGTGCCAGCGGGGAAAAGTGATGCTGGTCCTCACTGCCTCCTGGAACCCCTTTAAATGCCCCATACAATTTGGCCCTCTCTGCTTTCCTGCGCACTCTATCCTCAAAAGCACCTTTTTTCACTTTCGGCGCTCTCTAGAGCAAAAAAGACAAACGTCCGGATTTTGCTGCCACAGCTAAAGTGCCAGCGGGGAAAAGTGATGCTGGTCCTCACTGCCTCCTGGAACCCCTTCAAATGCCCCAGACAATTTGGCCCTCTCTGCTTTCCTGAGGACTCTATCCGCAAAAGCACCTTTTTTCACTTTCGGCGCTGTCTGGAGCAAAAAAGACAAACGTCCAGATTTTGCTGCCACAGCTAAAGTGCCAGCGGGGAAAAGTGATGCTGGTCCTCACTGCCTCCTGGAACCCCTTCAAATGCCCCAGACAATTTGGCCCTCTCTGCTTTCCTGAGGACTCTATCCGCAAAAGCACCTTTTTTCACTTTCGGCGCTCTCTGGAGCAAAAAAGACAAACGTCCATATTTTGCTGCCACGACAAAGGTGCCAGCGGGGAAAAGTGACGCTGGTCCTCACTGCCTCCTGGAACCCCTTCAAATGCCCCAGACAATTTGGCCCTCTCTGCTTTCCTGAGGACTCTATCCGCAAAAGCACCTTTTTTCACTTTCGGCGCTGTCTGGAGCAAAAATACAAACGTCCAGCTTTTGCTGCCACAGCAAAGGTGCCAGCGGGGAAAAGTGATGCTGGTTCTCACTGCCTCCTGGAACCCCTTCAAATGCCCCAGACAATTTGGCCCTCTCTGCTTTCCTGAGGACTCTATCCGCAAAAGCACCTTTTTTCACTTTCGGCGCTGTCTGGAGCAAAAAAGACAAACGTCCAGCTTTTGCTGCCACAGCTAAAGTGCCAGCGGGGAAAAGTGATGCTGGTCCTCACTGCCTCCTGGAACACCTTCAAATGCCCCAGACAATTTGGTCCTCTCTGCTTTCCTGAGGACTCTATCCTCAAAAGCACCTTTTTTCACTTTTGGCGTATCTGGAGCAAAAAAGACAAACGTCCAGATTTTGCTGCCACAGCTAAAGTGCCAGCGGGGAAAAGTGATGCTGGTCCTCACTGCCTCCTGGAACCCCTTCAAATGCCCCAGACAATTTGGCCCTCTCTGCTTTCCTGAGGACTCTATCCGCAAAAGCACCTTTTTTCACTTTCGGCGCTGTCTGGAGCAAAAAAGACAAACGTCCAGCTTTTGCTGCCACAGCAAAGGTGCCAGCGGGGAAAAGTGATGCTGGTTCTCACTGCCTCCTGGAACCCCTTCAAATGCCCCAGACAATTTGGCCCTCTCTGCTTTCCTGAGGACTCTATCCGCAAAAGCACATTTTTCACTTTCGGCGCTGTCTGGAGCAAAAAAGACAAACGTCCAGATTTTGCTGCCACAGCTAAAGTGCCAGCGTGGAAAAGTGATGCTGGTCCTCACTGCCTCCTGGAACCCCTTCAAATGCCCCAGACAATTTGGCCCTCTCTGCTTTCCTGAGGACTCTATCCTCAAAAGCACCTTTTTTCACTTTCGGCGCTGTCTGGAGCAAAAAAGACAAACGTCCAGCTTTTGCTGCCACAGCTAAAGTGCCAGCGGAGAAAAGTGATGCTGGTCCTCACTGCCTCCTGGAACCCCTTCAAATGCCCCAGACAATTTGGCCCTCTCTGCTTTCCTGAGGACTCTATCCGCAAAAGCACCTTTTTTCACTTTCGGCGCTGTCTGGAGCAAAAAAGACAAACGTCCAGCTTTTGCTGCCACAGCTAAAGTGCCAGCGGGGAAAAGTGATGCTGGTCCTCACTGCCTCCTGGAACACCTTCAAATGCCCCAGACAATTTGGTCCTCTCTGCTTTCCTGAGGACTCTATCCTCAAAAGCACCTTTTTTCACTTTTGGCGTATCTGGAGCAAAAAAGACAAACGTCCAGCTTTTGCTGCCACAGCAAAGGTGCCAGCGGGGAAAAGTCATGCTGGTCCTCACTGCCTCCTGGAACCCCTTCAAATGCCCCAGACAATTGGGCCCTCTCTGCTTTCCTGAGGACTCTATCCTCAAAAGCACCTTTTTTCACTTTCGGCGCTATCTGGAGCAAAAAAGACAAACGTCCAGATTTTGCTGCCACAGCTAAAGTGCCAGCGGGGAAAAGTGATGCTGGCCCTCACTGCCTCCTGGAACCCCTTCAAATGCCCCAGACAATTTGGCCCTCTCTGCTTTCCTGAGGACTCTATCGGCAAGAGCACCTTTTTTCACTTTCGGCGCTGTCTGGAGCAAAAAAGACAAACGTCCAGCTTTTGCTGCCACAGCAAAGGTGCCAGCGGGGAAAAGTGATGCTGGTCCTCACTGCCTCCTGGAACCCCTTCAAATGCCCCAGACAATTTGGCCCTCTCTGCTTTCCTGAGGACTCTATCCTCAAAAGCTCCTTTTTTCACTTTAGGCGTGTCTGGAGCAAAAAAGACAAACGTCCAGCTTTTGCTGCCACAGCTAAAGTGCCAGCGGGGAAAAGTGATGCTGGTCCTCACTGCCTCCTGGAACCCCTTCAAATGCCCCAGACAATTTGGCCCTCTCTGCTTTCCTGAGGACTCTATCCTCAAAAGCACCTTTTTTCACTTTCGGCGCTGTCTGGAGCAAAAAAGACAAACGTCCAGCTTTTGCTGCCACAGCAAAGGTGCCAGCGGGGAAAAGTGATGCTGGTCCTCACTGCCTCCTGGAACCCCTTCAAATGCCCCAGACAATTTAGCCCTCTCTGCTTTCCTGAGGACTCTATCCGCAAAAGCACCTTTTTTCACTTTTGGCGCTCTCTGGAGCAAAAAAGACAAACGTCCAGCTTTTGCTGCCACAGCAAAGGTGCCAGCGGGGAAAAGTGATGCTGGTCCTCACTGCCTCCTGGAACCCCTTCAAATGCCCCAGACAATTTGGCCCTCTCTGCTTTCCTGAGGACTCTATCCTCAAAAGCACCTTTTTTCACTTTCGGCGCTCTCTGGAGCAAAAAAGACAATCGTCCAGCTTTTGCTGCCACAGCAAAGGTGCCAGCGGGGAAAAGTGATGCTGGTCCTCACTGCCTCCTGGAACCCCTTCAAATGCCCCAGACAATTTGGCCCTCTCTGCTTTCCTGAGGACTCTATCCGCAAAAGCACCTTTTTTCACTTTCGGCGCTGTCTGGAGCAAAAAAGACAAACGTCCAGATTTTGCTGCCACAGCTAAAGTGCCAGCGGGGAAAAGTGATGCTGGTCCTCACTGCCTCCTGGAACCCCTTCAAATGCCCCAGACAATTTGGCCCTCTCTGCTTTCCTGAGGACTCTATCCTCAAAAGCACCTTTTTTCACTTTCGGCGCTGTCTGGAGCAAAAAAGACAAACGTCCAGATTTTGCTGCCACAGCTAAAGTGCCAGCGGGGAAAAGTGATGCTGGTCCTCACTGCCTCCTGGAACCCCTTCAAATGCCCCAGACAATTTGGCCCTCTCTGCTTTCCTGAGGACTCTATCCTCAAAAGCACCTTTTTTCACTTTCGGCGCTGTCTGGAGCAAAAAAGACAAACGTCCGGATTTTGCTGCCACAGCTAAAGTGCCAGCGGGGAAAAGTGATGCTGGTCCTCACTGCCTCCTGGAACCCCTTCAAATGCCCCAGACAATTTGGCCCTCTCTGCTTTCCTGAGGACTCTATCCGCAAAAGCACCTTTTTTCACTTTCGGCGCTGTCTGGAGCAAAAAAGACAAACGTCCAGATTTTGCTGCCACAGCTAAAGTGCCAGCGGGGAAAAGTGATGCTGGCCCTCACTGCCTCCTGGAACCCCTTCAAATGCCCCAGACAATTTGGCCCTCTCTGCTTTCCTGAGGACTCTATCCTCAAAAGCACCTTTTTTCACTTTCGGCGCTCTCTGGAGCAAAAAAGACAAACGTCCAGATTTTGCTGCCACAGCTAAAGTGCCAGCGGGGAAAAGTGATGCTGGTCCTCACTGCCTCCTGGAACCCCTTCAAATGCCCCAGACAATTTGGCCCTCTCTGCTTTCCTGAGGACTCTATCCTCAAAAGCACCTTTTTTCACTTTCGGCGCTGTCTGGAGCAAAAAAGACAAACGTCCAGCTTTTGCTGCCACAGCAAAGGTGCCAGCGGGGAAAAGTGATGCTGGTCCTCACTGCCTCCTGGAACCCCTTTAAATGCCCCATACAATTTGGCCCTCTCTGCTTTCCTGAGGACTCTATCCTCAAAAGCACCTTTTTTCACTTTCGGCGCTCTCTGGAGCAAAAAAGACAAACGTCCAGATTTTGCTGCCACAGCTAAAGTGCCAGCGGGGAAAAGTGATGCTGGTCCTCACTGCCTCCTGGAACCCCTTCAAATGCCCCAGACAATTTGGCCCTCTCTGCTTTCCTGAGGACTCTATCCTCAAAAGCACCTTTTTTCACTTTCGGCGCTGTCTGGAGCAAAAAAGACAAACGTCCAGCTTTTGCTGCCACAGCAAAGGTGCCAGCGGGGAAAAGTGATGCTGGTCCTCACTGCCTCCTGGAACCCCTTCAAATGCCCCACACAATTTGGCCCTCTCTGCTTTCCTGCGCACTCTATCCTCAAAAGCACCTTTTTTCACTTTCGGCGCTCTCTGGAGCAAAAAAGACAAACGTCCGGATTTTGCTGCCACAGCTAAAGTGCCAGCGGGGAAAAGTGATGCTGGTCCTCACTGCCTCCTGGAACCCCTTCAAATGCCCCAGACAATTTGGCCCTCTCTGCTTTCCTGAGGACTCTATCCGCAAAAGCACCTTTTTTCACTTTCGGCGCTGTCTGGAGCAAAAAAGACAAACGTCCAGATTTTGCTGCCACAGCTAAAGTGCCAGCGGGGAAAAGTGATGCTGGTCCTCACTGCCTCCTGGAACCCCTTCAAATGCCCCAGACAATTTGGCCCTCTCTGCTTTCCTGAGGACTCTATCCGCAAAAGCACCTTTTTTCACTTTCGGCGCTGTCTGGAGCAAAAAAGACAAACGTCCAGCTTTTGCTGCCACAGCAAAGGTGCCAGCGGGGAAAAGTGATGCTGGTCCTCACTGCCTCCTGGAACCCCTTCAAATGCCCCAGACAATTTGGCCCTCTCTGCTTTCCTGAGGACTCTATCCTCAAAAGCACCTTTTTTCACTTTCGGCGTATCTGGAGCAAAAAAGACAAACGTCCAGATTTTGCTGCCACAGCTAAAGTGCCAGCGGGGAAAAGTGATGCTGGCCCTCACTGCCTCCTGGAACCCCTTCAAATGCCCCAGACAATTTGGCCCTCTCTGCTTTCCTGAGGACTCTATCCGCAAAAGCAAATTTTTTCACTTTCGGCGCTGTCTGGAGCAAAAAAGACAAACGTCCAGCTTTTGCTGCCACAGCAAAGGTGCCAGCGGGGAAAAGTGATGCTGGTCCTCACTGCCTCCTGGAACCCCTTCAAATGCCCCAGACAATTTGGCCCTCTCTGCTTTCCTGAGGACTCTATCCGCAAAAGCACCTTTTTTCACTTTCGGCGCTGTCTGGAGCAAAAATACAAACGTCCAGCTTTTGCTGCCACAGCTAAAGTGCCAGCGGGGAAAAGTGATGCTGGTCCTCACTGCCTCCTGGAACACCTTCAAATGCCCCAGACAATTTGGTCCTCTCTGCTTTCCTGAGGACTCTATCCGCAAAAGCACCTTTTTTCACTTTCGGCGTATCTGGAGCAAAAAAGACAAACGTCCAGATTTTGCTGCCACAGATAAAGTGCCAGCGGGGAAAAGTGATGCTGGCCCTCACTGCCTCCTGGAACCCCTTCAAATTCCCCAGACAATTTGGCCCTCTCTGCTTTCCTGCGCACTCTATCCTCAAAAGCACCTTTTTTCACTTTCGGCGCTCTCTGGAGCAAAAAAGACAAAGGTCCGGATTTTGCTGCCACAGCTAAAGTGCCAGCGGGGAAAAGTGATGCTGGTCCTCACTGCCTCCTGGAACCCCTTCAAATGCCCCAGACAATTTGGCCCTCTCTGCTTTCCTGAGGACTCTATCCGCAAAAGCACCTTTTTTCACTTTCGGCGCTGTCTGGAGCAAAAAAGACAAACGTCCAGATTTTGCTGCCACAGCTAAAGTGCCAGCGGGGAAAAGTGATGCTGGCCCTCACTGCCTCCTGGAACCCCTTCAAATGCCCCAGACAATTTGGCCCTCTCTGCTTTCCTGAGGACTCTATCCTCAAAAGCACCTTTTTTCACTTTCGGCGCTCTCTGGAGCAAAAAAGACAAACGTCCAGATTTTGCTGCCACAGCTAAAGTGCCAGCGGGGAAAAGTGATGCTGGTCCTCACTGCCTCCTGGAACCCCTTCAAATGCCCCAGACAATTTGGCCCTCTCTGCTTTCCTGAGGACTCTATCCTCAAAAGCACCTTTTTTCACTTTCGGCGCTGTCTGGAGCAAAAAAGACAAACGTCCAGCTTTTGCTGCCACAGCAAAGGTGCCAGCGGGGAAAAGTGATGCTGGTCCTCACTGCCTCCTGGAACCCCTTTAAATGCCCCAGACAATTTGGCCCTCTCTGCTTTCCTGAGGACTCTATCCTCAAAAGCACCTTTTTTCACTTTCGGCGCTCTCTGGAGCAAAAAAGACAAACGTCCAGATTTTGCTGCCACAGCTAAAGTGCCAGCGGGGAAAAGTGATGCTGGTCCTCACTGCCTCCTGGAACCCCTTCAAATGCCCCAGACAATTTGGCCCTCTCTGCTTTCCTGAGGACTCTATCCTCAAAAGCACCTTTTTTCACTTTCGGCGCTGTCTGGAGCAAAAAAGACAAACGTCCAGCTTTTGCTGCCACAGCAAAGGTTCCAGCGGGGAAAAGTGATGCTGGTCCTCACTGCCTCCTGGAACCCCTTTAAATGCCCCACACAATTTGGCCCTCTCTGCTTTCCTGCGCACTCTATCCTCAAAAGCACCTTTTTTCACTTTCGGCGCTCTCTGGAGCAAAAAAGACAAACGTCCGGATTTTGCTGCCACAGCTAAAGTGCCAGCGGGGAAAAGTGATGCTGGTCCTCACTGCCTCCTGGAACCCCTTCAAATGCCCCAGACAATTTGGCCCTCTCTGCTTTCCTGAGGACTCTATCCGCAAAAGCACCTTTTTTCACTTTCGGCGCTGTCTGGAGCAAAAAAGACAAACGTCCAGATTTTCCTGCCACAGCTAAAGTGCCAGCGGGGAAAAGTGATGCTGGTCCTCACTGCCTCCTGGAACCCCTTCAAATGCCCCAGACAATTTGGCCCTCTCTGCTTTCCTGAGGACTCTATCCGCAAAAGCACCTTTTTTCACTTTCGGCGCTGTCTGGAGCAAAAAAGACAAACGTCCAGCTTTTGCTGCCACAGCAAAGGTGCCAGCGGGGAAAAGTGATGCTGGTCCTCACTGCCTCCTGGAACCCCTTTAAATGCCCCATACAATTTGGCCCTCTCTGCTTTCCTGAGGACTCTATCCTCAAAAGCACCTTTTTTCACTTTCGGCGCTCTCTGGAGCAAAAAAGACAAACGTCCAGATTTTGCTGCCACAGCTAAAGTGCCAGCGGGGAAAAGTGATGCTGGCCCTCACTGCCTCCTGGAACCCCTTCAAATGCCCCAGACAATTTGGCCCTCTCTGCTTTCCTGAGGACTCTATCCGCAAAAGCACCTTTTTTCACTTTCGGCGCTGTCTGGAGCAAAAATACAAACGTCCAGCTTTCGCTGCCACAGCTAAAGTGCCAGCGGGGAAAAGTGATGCTGGTCCTCACTGCCTCCTGGAACCCCTTCAAATGCCCCAGACAATTTGGTCCTCTCTGCTTTCCTGAGGACTCTATCCGCAAAAGCACCTTTTTTCACTTTCGGCGTATCTGGAGCAAAAAAGACAAACGTCCAGATTTTGCTGCCACAGCTAAAGTGCCAGCGGGGAAAAGTGATGCTGGCCCTCACTGCCTCCTGGAACCCCTTCAAATGCCCCAGACAATTTGGCCCTCTCTGCTTTCCTGAGGACTCTATCCGCAAAAGCAAATTTTTTCACTCTCGGCACTGTCTGGAGCAAAAAAGACAAACGTCCAGCTTTTGCTGCCACAGCAAAGGTGCCAGCGGGGAAAAGTGATGCTGGTCCTCACTGCCTCCTGGAACCCCTTCAAATGCCCCAGACAATTTGGCCCTCTCTGCTTTCCTGAGGACTCTATCCTCAAAAGCACCTTTTTTCACTTTCGGCGCTCTCTGGAGCAAAAAAGACAAACGTCCAGATTTTTCTGCCACAGCTAAAGTGCCAGCGGGGAAAAGTGATGCTGGTCCTCACTGCTACCTGGAACCCCTTCAAATGCCCCAGACAATTTGGCCCTCTCTGCTTTCCTGAGGACTCTATCCGCAAAAGCACCTTTTTTCACTTTCGGCGCTGTCTGGAGCAAAAAAGACAAACGTCCAGCTTTTGTTGCCACAGCAAAGGTGCCAGCGGGGAAAAGTCATGCTGGTCCTCACTGCCTCCTGGAACCCCTTCAAATGCCCCAGACAATTTGGCCCTCTCTGCTTTCCTGAGGACTCTATCCGCAAAAGCACCTTTTTTCACTTTCGGCGCTCTCTGGAGCAAAAAAGACAAACGTCCAGCTTTTGCTGCCACAGCTAAAGTGCCAGCGGGGAAAAGTGATGCTGGCCCTCACTGCCTCCTGGAACCCCTTCAAATGCCCCAGACAATTTGGCCCTCTCTGCTTTCCTGAGGACTCTATCCGCAAAAGCAAATTTTTTCACTCTCGGCGCTGTCTGGAGCAAAAAAGACAAACGTCCAGCTTTTGCTGCCACAGCAAAGGTGCCAGCGGGGAAAAGTGATGCTGGTCCTCACTGCCTCCTGGAACCCCTTCAAATGCCCCAGACAATTTGGTCCTCTCTGCTTTCCTGAGGACTCTATCCTCAAAAGCACCTTTTTTCACTTTCGGCGCTGTCTGGAGCAAAAAAGACAAACGTCCAGCTTTTGCTGCCACAGCAAAGGTGCCAGCGGGGAAAAGTGATGCTGGTTCTCACTGCCTCCTGGAACCCCTTCAAATGCCCCAGACAATTTGGCCCTCTCTGCTTTCCTGAGGACTCTATCCGCAAAAGCACCTTTTTTCACTTTCGGCGCTGTCTGGAGCAAAAAAGACAAACGTCCAGATTTTGCTGCCACAGCTAAAGTGCCAGCGGGGAAAAGTGATGCTGGCCCTCACTGCCTCCTGGAACCCCTTCAAATTCCCCAGACAATTTGGCCCTCTCTGCTTTCCTGCGCACTCTATCCTCAAAAGCACCTTTTTTCACTTTCGGCGCTCTCTGGAGCAAAAAAGACAAACGTCCGGATTTTGCTGCCACAGCTAAAGTGCCAGCGGGGAAAAGTGATGCTGGTCCTCACTGCCTCCTGGAACCCCTTCAAATGCCCCAGACAATTTGGCCCTCTCTGCTTTCCTGAGGACTCTATCCGCAAAAGCACCTTTTTTCACTTTCGGCGCTGTCTGGAGCAAAAAAGACAAACGTCCAGATTTTGCTGCCACAGCTAAAGTGCCAGCGGGGAAAAGTGATGCTGGCCCTCACTGCCTCCTGGAACCCCTTCAAATGCCCCAGACAATTTGGCCCTCTCTGCTTTCCTGAGGACTCTATCCTCAAAAGCACCTTTTTTCACTTTCGGCGCTCTCTGGAGCAAAAAAGACAAACGTCCAGATTTTGCTGCCACAGCTAAAGTGCCAGCGGGGAAAAGTGATGCTGGTCCTCACTGCCTCCTGGAACCCCTTCAAATGCCCCAGACAATTTGGCCCTCTCTGCTTTCCTGAGGACTCTATCCTCAAAAGCACCTTTTTTCACTTTCGGCGCTGTCTGGAGCAAAAAAGACAAACGTCCAGCTTTTGCTGCCACAGCAAAGGTGCCAGCGGGGAAAAGTGATGCTGGTCCTCACTGCCTCCTGGAACCCCTTTAAATGCCCCATACAATTTGGCCCTCTCTGCTTTCCTGAGGACTCTATCCTCAAAAGCACCTTTTTTCACTTTCGGCGCTCTCTGGAGCAAAAAAGACAAACGTCCAGATTTTGCTGCCACAGCTAAAGTGCCAGCGGGGAAAAGTGATGCTGGTCCTCACTGCCTCCTGGAACCCCTTCAAATGCCCCAGACAATTTGGCCCTCTCTGCTTTCCTGAGGACTCTATCCTCAAAAGCACCTTTTTTCACTTTCGGCGCTGTCTGGAGCAAAAAAGACAAACGTCCAGCTTTTGCTGCCACAGCAAAGGTGCCAGCGGGGAAAAGTGATGCTGGTCCTCACTGCCTCCTGGAACCCCTTTAAATGCCCCACACAATTTGGCCCTCTCTGCTTTCCTGCGCACTCTATCCTCAAAAGCACCTTTTTTCACTTTCGGCGCTCTCTGGAGCAAAAAAGACAAACGTCCGGATTTTGCTGCCACAGCTAAAGTGCCAGCGGGGAAAAGTGATGCTGGTCCTCACTGCCTCCTGGAACCCCTTCAAATGCCCCAGACAATTTGGCCCTCTCTGCTTTCCTGAGGACTCTATCCGCAAAAGCACCTTTTTTCACTCTCGGCGCTGTCTGGAGCAAAAAAGACAAACGTCCAGATTTTCCTGCCACAGCTAAAGTGCCAGCGGGGAAAAGTGATGCTGGTCCTCACTGCCTCCTGGAACCCCTTCAAATGCCCCAGACAATTTGGCCCTCTCTGCTTTCCTGAGGACTCTATCCGCAAAAGCACCTTTTTTCACTTTCGGCGCTGTCTGGAGCAAAAAAGACAAACGTCCAGCTTTTGCTGCCACAGCAAAGGTGCCAGCGGGGAAAAGTGATGCTGGTCCTCACTGCCTCCTGGAACCCCTTCAAATGCCCCAGACAATTTGGTCCTCTCTGCTTTCCTGAGGACTCTATCCTCAAAAGCACCTTTTTTCACTTTCGGCGCTCTCTGGAGCAAAAAAGACAAACGTCCAGATTTTGCTGCCACAGCTAAAGTGCCAGCGGGGAAAAGTGATGCTGGCCCTCACTGCCTCCTGGAACCCCTTCAAATGCCCCAGACAATTTGGCCCTCTCTGCTTTCCTGAGGACTCTATCCGCAAAAGCACCTTTTTTCACTTTCGGCGCTGTCTGGAGCAAAAATACAAACGTCCAGCTTTTGCTGCCACAGCTAAAGTGCCAGCGGGGAAAAGTGATGCTGGTCCTCACTGCCTCCTGGAACCCCTTCAAATGCCCCAGACAATTTGGTCGTCTCTGCTTTCCTGAGGACTCTATCCGCAAAAGCACCTTTTTTCACTTTCGGCGTATCTGGAGCAAAAAAGACAAACGTCCAGATTTTGCTGCCACAGATAAAGTGCCAGCGGGGAAAAGTGATGCTGGCCCTCACTGCCTCCTGGAACCCCTTCAAATGCCCCAGACAATTTGGCCCTCTCTGCTTTCCTGAGGACTCTATCCGCAAAAGCAAATTTTTTCACTCTCGGCGCTGTCTGGAGCAAAAAAGACAAACGTCCAGCTTTTGCTGCCACAGCAAAGGTGCCAGCGGGGAAAAGTGATGCTGGTCCTCACTGCCTCCTGGAACCCCTTCAAATGCCCGAGACAATTTGGCCCTCTCTGCTTTCCTGAGGACTCTATCCTCAAAAGCACCTTTTTTCACTTTCGGCGCTCTCTGGAGCAAAAAAGACAAACGTCCAGATTTTTCTGCCACAGCTAAAGTGCCAGCGGGGAAAAGTGATGCTGGTCCTCACTGCTACCTGGAACCCCTTCAAATGCCCCAGACAATTTGGCCCTCTCTGCTTTCCTGAGGACTCTATCCGCAAAAGCACCTTTTTTCACTTTCGGCGCTGTCTGGAGCAAAAAAGACAAACGTCCAGCTTTTGTTGCCACAGCAAAGGTGCCAGCGGGGAAAAGTCATGCTGGTCCTCACTGCCTCCTGGAACCCCTTCAAATGCCCCAGACAATTTGGCCCTCTCTGCTTTCCTGAGGACTCTATCCGCAAAAGCACCTTTTTTCACTTTCGGCGCTCTCTGGAGCAAAAAAGACAAACGTCCAGCTTTTGCTGCCACAGCTAAAGTGCCAGCGGGGAAAAGTGATGCTGGCCCTCACTGCCTCCTGGAACCCCTTCAAATGCCCCAGACAATTTGGCCCTCTCTGCTTTCCTGAGGACTCTATCCGCAAAAGCAAATTTTTTCACTCTCGGCGCTGTCTGGAGCAAAAAAGACAAACGTCCAGCTTTTGCTGCCACAGCAAAGGTGCCAGAGGGGAAAAGTGATGCTGGTCCTCACTGCCTCCTGGAACCCCTTCAAATGCCCCAGACAATTTGGTCCTCTCTGCTTTCCTGAGGACTCTATCCTCAAAAGCACCTTTTTTCACTTTCGGCGCTGTCTGGAGCAAAAAAGACAAACGTCCAGCTTTTGCTGCCACAGCAAAGGTGCCAGCGGGGAAAAGTGATGCTGGTTCTCACTGCCTCCTGGAACCCCTTCAAATGCCCCAGACAATTTGGCCCTCTCTGCTTTCCTGAGGACTCTATCCGCAAAAGCACCTTTTTTCACTTTCGGCGCTGTCTGGAGCAAAAAAGACAAACGTCCAGATTTTGCTGCCACAGCTAAAGTGCCAGCGGGGAAAAGTGATGCTGGCCCTCACTGCCTCCTGGAACCCCTTCAAATGCCCCAGACAATTTGGCCCTCTCTGCTTTCCTGAGGACTCTATCCTCAAAAGCACCTTTTTTCACTTTCGGCGCTCTCTGGAGCAAAAAAGACAAACGTCCAGATTTTGCTGCCACAGCTAAAGTGCCAGCGGGGAAAAGTGATGCTGGTCCTCACTGCCTCCTGGAACCCCTTCAAATGCCCCAGACAATTTGGCCCTCTCTGCTTTCCTGAGGACTCTATCCTCAAAAGCACCTTTTTTCACTTTCGGCGCTGTCTGGAGCAAAAAAGACAAACGTCCAGCTTTTGCTGCCACAGCAAAGGTGCCAGCGGGGAAAAGTGATGCTGGTCCTCACTGCCTCCTGGAACCCCTTTAAATGCCCCATACAATTTGGCCCTCTCTGCTTTCCTGAGGACTCTATCCTCAAAAGCACCTTTTTTCACTTTCGGCGCTCTCTGGAGCAAAAAAGACAAACGTCCAGATTTTGCTGCCACAGCTAAAGTGCCAGCGGGGAAAAGTGATGCTGGTCCTCACTGCCTCCTGGAACCCCTTCAAATGCCCCAGACAATTTGGCCCTCTCTGCTTTCCTGAGGACTCTATCCTCAAAAGCACCTTTTTTCACTTTCGGCGCTGTCTGGAGCAAAAAAGACAAACGTCCAGCTTTTGCTGCCACAGCAAAGGTGCCAGCGGGGAAAAGTGATGCTGGTCCTCACTGCCTCCTGGAACCCCTTCAAATGCTCCACACAATTTGGCCCTCTCTGCTTTCCTGAGGACTCTATCCGCAAAAGCACCTTTTTTCACTTTCGGCGCTCTCTGGAGCAAAAAAGACAAACGTCCGGATTTTGCTGCCACAGCTAAAGTGCCAGCGGGGAAAAGTGATGCTGGTCCTCACTGCCTCCTGGAACCCCTTCAAATGCCCCAGACAATTTGGCCCTCTCTGCTTTCCTGAGGACTCTATCCGCAAAAGCACCTTTTTTCACTTTCGGCGCTGTCTGGAGCAAAAAAGACAAACGTCCAGATTTTGCTGCCACAGCTAAAGTGCCAGCGGGGAAAAGTGATGCTGGTCCTCACTGCCTCCTGGAACCCCTTCAAATGCCCCAGACAATTTGGCCCTCTCTGCTTTCCTGAGGACTCTATCCGCAAAAGCACCTTTTTTCACTTTCGGCGCTGTCTGGAGCAAAAATACAAACGTCCAGCTTTTGCTGCCACAGCTAAAGTGCCAGCGGGGAAAAGTGATGCTGGTCCTCACTGCCTCCTGGAACCCCTTCAAATGCCCCAGACAATTTGGTCCTCTCTGCTTTCCTGAGGACTCTATCCGCAAAAGCACCTTTTTTCACTTTCGGCGTATCTGGAGCAAAAAAGACAAACGTCCAGATTTTGCTGCCACAGATAAAGTGCCAGCGGGGAAAAGTGATGCTGGCCCTCACTGCCTCCTGGAACCCCTTCAAATGCCCGAGACAATTTGGCCCTCTCTGCTTTCCTGAGGACTCTATCCTCAAAAGCACCTTTTTTCACTTTCGGCGCTCTCTGGAGCAAAAAAGACAAACGTCCAGATTTTTCTGCCACAGCTAAAGTGCCAGCGGGGAAAAGTGATGCTGGTCCTCACTGCCTCCTGGAACCCCTTCAAATGCCCCAGACAATTTGGCCCTCTCTGCTTTCCTGAGGACTCTATCCGCAAAAGCACCTTTTTTCACTTTCGGCGCTGTCTGGAGCAAAAAAGACAAACGTCCAGCTTTTGCTGCCACAGCAAAGGTGCCAGCGGGGAAAAGTGATGCTGGTCCTCACTGCCTCCTGGAACCCCTTCAAATGCCCGAGACAATTTGGCCCTCTCTGCTTTCCTGAGGACTCTATCCTCAAAAGCACCTTTTTTCACTTTCGGCGCTCTCTGGAGCAAAAAAGACAAACGTCCAGATTTTTCTGCCACAGCTAAAGTGCCAGCGGGGAAAAGTGATGCTGGTCCTCACTGCCTCCTGGAACCCCTTCAAATGCCCCAGACAATTTGGCCCTCTCTGCTTTCCTGAGGACTCTATCCGCAAAAGCACCTTTTTTCACTTTCGGCGCTGTCTGGAGCAAAAAAGACAAACGTCCAGATTTTGCTGCCACAGCAAAGGTGCCAGCGGGGAAAAGTCATGCTGGTCCTCACTGCCTCCTGGAACCCCTTCAAATGCCCCAGACAATTTGGCCCTCTCTGCTTTCCTGAGGACTCTATCCGCAAAAGCACCTTTTTTCACTTTCGGCGCTCTCTGGAGCAAAAAAGACAAACGTCCAGCTTTTGCTGCCACAGCTAAAGTGCCAGCGGGGAAAAGTGATGCTGGCCCTCACTGCCTCCTGGAACCCCTTCAAATGCCCCAGACAATTTGGCCCTCTCTGCTTTCCTGAGGACTCTATCCGCAAAAGCAAATTTTTTCACTCTCGGCGCTGTCTGGAGCAAAAAAGACAAACGTCCAGCTTTTGCTGCCACAGCAAAGGTGCCAGCGGGGAAAAGTGATGCTGGTCCTCACTGCCTCCTGGAACCCCTTCAAATGCCCCAGACAATTTGGTCCTCTCTGCTTTCCTGAGGACTCTATCCTCAAAAGCACCTTTTTTCACTTTCGGCGCTGTCTGGAGCAAAAAAGACAAACGTCCAGCTTTTGCTGCCACAGCAAAGGTGCCAGCGGGGAAAAGTGATGCTGGTTCTCACTGCCTCCTGGAACCCCTTCAAATGCCCCAGACAATTTGGCCCTCTCTGCTTTCCTGAGGACTCTATCCGCAAAAGCACCTTTTTTCACTTTCGGCGCTGTCTGGAGCAAAAAAGACAAACGTCCAGATTTTGCTGCCACAGCTAAAGTGCCAGCGGGGAAAAGTGATGCTGGCCCTCACTGCCTCCTGGAACCCCTTCAAATGCCCCAGACAATTTGGCCCTCTCTGCTTTCCTGAGGACTCTATCCTCAAAAGCACCTTTTTTCACTTTCGGCGCTCTCTGGAGTAAAAAAGACAAACATCCAGATTTTGCTGCCACAGCTAAAGTGCCAGCGGGGAAAAGTGATGCTGGTCCTCACTGCCTCCTGGAACCCCTTCAAATGCCCCAGACAATTTGGCCCTCTCTGCTTTCCTGAGGACTCTATCCTCAAAAGCACCTTTTTTCACTTTCGGCGCTGTCTGGAGCAAAAAAGACAAACGTCCAGCTTTTGCTGCCACAGCAAAGGTGCCAGCGGGGAAAAGTGATGCTGGTCCTCACTGCCTCCTGGAACCCCTTTAAATGCCCCATACAATTTGGCCCTCTCTGCTTTCCTGAGGACTCTATCCTCAAAAGCACCTTTTTTCACTTTCGGCGCTCTCTGGAGCAAAAAAGACAAACGTCCAGATTTTGCTGCCACAGCTAAAGTGCCAGCGGGGAAAAGTGATGCTGGTCCTCACTGCCTCCTGGAACCCCTTCAAATGCCCCAGACAATTTGGCCCTCTCTGCTTTCCTGAGGACTCTATCCTCAAAAGCACCTTTTTTCACTTTCGGCGCTGTCTGGAGCAAAAAAGACAAACGTCCAGCTTTTGCTGCCACAGCAAAGGTGCCAGCGGGGAAAAGTGATGCTGGTCCTCACTGCCTCCTGGAACCCCTTCAAATGCCCCACACAATTTGGCCCTCTCTGCTTTCCTGAGGACTCTATCCGCAAAAGCACCTTTTTTCACTTTCGGCGCTCTCTGGAGCAAAAAAGACAAACGTCCGGATTTTGCTGCCACAGCTAAAGTGCCAGCGGGGAAAAGTGATGCTGGTCCTCACTGCCTCCTGGAACCCCTTCAAATGCCCCAGACAATTTGGCCCTCTCTGCTTTCCTGAGGACTCTATCCGCAAAAGCACCTTTTTTCACTTTCGGCGCTGTCTGGAGCAAAAAAGACAAACGTCCAGATTTTGCTGCCACAGCTAAAGTGCCAGCGGGGAAAAGTGATGCTGGTCCTCACTGCCTCCTGGAACCCCTTCAAATGCCCCAGACAATTTGGCCCTCTCTGCTTTCCTGAGGACTCTATCCGCAAAAGCACCTTTTTTCACTTTCGGCGCTGTCTGGAGCAAAAAAGACAAACGTCCAGCTTTTGCTGCGACAGCAAAGGTGCCAGCGGGGAAAAGTGATGCTGGTCCTCACTGCCTCCTGGAACCCCTTCAAATGCCCCAGACAATTTGGCCCTCTCTGCTTTCCTGAGGACTCTATCCTCAAAAGCACCTTTTTTCACTTTCGGCGCTCTCTGGAGCAAAAAAGACAAACGTCCAGATTTTGCTGCCACAGCTAAAGTGCCAGCGGGGAAAAGTGATGCTGGCCCTCACTGCCTCCTGGAACCCCTTCAAATGCCCCAGACAATTTGGCCCTCTCTGCTTTCCTGAGGACTCTATCCGCAAAAGCAAATTTTTTCACTTTCGGCGCAGTCTGGAGCAAAAAAGACAAACGTCCAGCTTTTGCTGCCACAGCAAAGGTGCCAGCGGGGAAAAGTGATGCTGGTCCTCACTGCCTCCTGGAACCCCTTCAAATGCCCCAGACAATTTGGCCCTCTCTGCTTTCCTGAGGACTCTATCCGCAAAAGCACCTTTTTTCACTTTCGGCGCTGTCTGGAGCAAAAATACAAACGTCCAGCTTTTGCTGCCACAGCTAAAGTGCCAGCGGGGAAAAGTGATGCTGGTCCTCACTGCCTCCTGGAACACCTTCAAATGCCCCAGACAATTTGGTCCTCTCTGCTTTCCTGAGGACTCTATCCGCAAAAGCACCTTTTTTCACTTTCGGCGTATCTGGAGCAAAAAAGACAAACGTCCAGATTTTGCTGCCACAGATAAAGTGCCAGCGGGGAAAAGTGATGCTGGCCCTCACTGCCTCCTGGAACCCCTTCAAATGCCCCAGACAATTTGGCCCTCTCTGCTTTCCTGCGCACTCTATCCTCAAAAGCACCTTTTTTCACTTTCGGCGCTCTCTGGAGCAAAAAAGACAAACGTCCGGATTTTGCTGCCACAGCTAAAGTGCCAGCGGGGAAAAGTGATGCTGGTCCTCACTGCCTCCTGGAACCCCTTCAAATGCCCCAGACAATTTGGCCCTCTCTGCTTTCCTGAGGACTCTATCCGCAAAAGCACCTTTTTTCACTTTCGGCGCTGTCTGGAGCAAAAAAGACAAACGTCCAGATTTTGCTGCCACAGCTAAAGTGCCAGCGGGGAAAAGTGATGCTGGCCCTCACTGCCTCCTGGAACCCCTTCAAATGCCCCAGACAATTTGGCCCTCTCTGCTTTCCTGAGGACTCTATCCTCAAAAGCACCTTTTTTCACTTTCGGCGCTCTCTGGAGCAAAAAAGACAAACGTCCAGATTTTGCTGCCACAGCTAAAGTGCCAGCGGGGAAAAGTGATGCTGGTCCTCACTGCCTCCTGGAACCCCTTCAAATGCCCCAGACAATTTGGCCCTCTCTGCTTTCCTGAGGACTCTATCCTCAAAAGCACCTTTTTTCACTTTCGGCGCTGTCTGGAGCAAAAAAGACAAACGTCCAGCTTTTGCTGCCACAGCAAAGGTGCCAGCGGGGAAAAGTGATGCTGGTCCTCACTGCCTCCTGGAACCCCTTTAAATGCCCCACACAATTTGGCCCTCTCTGCTTTCCTGCGCACTCTATCCTCAAAAGCACCTTTTTTCACTTTCGGCGCTCTCTGGAGCAAAAAAGACAAACGTCCGGATTTTGCTGCCACAGCTAAAGTGCCAGCGGGGAAAAGTGATGCTGGTCCTCACTGCCTCCTGGAACCCCTTCAAATGCCCCAGACAATTTGGCCCTCTCTGCTTTCCTGAGGACTCTATCCGCAAAAGCACCTTTTTTCACTTTCGGCGCTGTCTGGAGCAAAAAAGACAAACGTCCAGATTTTCCCGCCACAGCTAAAGTGCCAGCGGGGAAAAGTGATGCTGGTCCTCACTGCCTCCTGGAACCCCTTCAAATGCCCCAGACAATTTGGCCCTCTCTGCTTTCCTGAGGACTCTATCCGCAAAAGCACCTTTTTTCAATTTTGGCGCTGTCTGGAGCAAAAAAGACAAACGTCCAGCTTTTGCTGCCACAGCAAAGGTGCCAGCGGGGAAAAGTGATGCTGGCCCTCACTGCCTCCTGGAACCCCTTCAAATGCCCCAGACAATTTGGCCCTCTCTGCTTTCCTGAGGACTCTATCCGCAAAAGCACCTTTTTTCACTTTCGGCGCTGTCTGGAGCAAAAAAGACAAACGTCCAGATTTTGCTGCCACAGATAAAGTGCCAGCGGGGAAAAGTGATGCTGGCCCTCACTGCCTCCTGGAACCCCTTCAAATGCCCCAGACAATTTGGCCCTCTCTGCTTTCCTGAGGACTCTATCCGCAAAAGCAAATTTTTTCACTCTCGGCGCTGTCTGGAGCAAAAAAGACAAACGTCCAGCTTTTGCTGCCACAGCAAAGGTGCCAGCGGGGAAAAGTGATGCTGGTCCTCACTGCCTCCTGGAACCCCTTCAAATGCCCGAGACAATTTGGTCCTCTCTGCTTTCCTGAGGACTCTATCCTCAAAAGCACCTTTTTTCACTTTCGGCGCTGTCTGGAGCAAAAAAGACAAACGTCCAGCTTTTGCTGCCACAGCAAAGGTGCCAGCGGGGAAAAGTGATGCTGGTCCTCACTGCCTCCTGGAACCCCTTCAAATGCCCCAGACAATTTGGCCCTCTCTGCTTTCCTGAGGACTCTATCCTCAAAAGCACCTTTTTTCACTTTCGGCGCTCTCTGGAGCAAAAAAGACAAACGTCCAGATTTTGCTGCCACAGCTAAAGTGCCAGCGGGGAAAAGTGATGCTGGTCCTCACTGCCTCCTGGAACCCCTTCAAATGCCCCAGACAATTTGGCCCTCTCTGCTTTCCTGAGGACTCTATCCTCAAAAGCACCTTTTTTCACTTTCGGCGCTGTCTGGAGCAAAAAAGACAAACGTCCAGCTTTTGCTGCCACAGCAAAGGTGCCAGCGGGGAAAAGTGATGCTGGTCCTCACTGCCTCCTGGAACCCCTTTAAATGCCCCACACAATTTGGCCCTCTCTGCTTTCCTGCGCACTCTATCCTCAAAAGCACCTTTTTTCACTTTCGGCGCTCTCTGGAGCAAAAAAGACAAACGTCCGGATTTTGCTGCCACAGCTAAAGTGCCAGCGGGGAAAAGTGATGCTGGTCCTCACTGCCTCCTGGAACCCCTTCAAATGCCCCAGACAATTTGGCCCTCTCTGCTTTCCTGAGGACTCTATCCGCAAAAGCACCTTTTTTCACTTTCGGCGCTGTCTGGAGCAAAAAAGACAAACGTCCAGATTTTCCCGCCACAGCTAAAGTGCCAGCGGGGAAAAGTGATGCTGGTCCTCACTGCCTCCTGGAACCCCTTCAAATGCCCCAGACAATTTGGCCCTCTCTGCTTTCCTGAGGACTCTATCCGCAAAAGCACCTTTTTTCAATTTTGGCGCTGTCTGGAGCAAAAAAGACAAACGTCCAGCTTTTGCTGCCACAGCAAAGGTGCCAGCGGGGAAAAGTGATGCTGGCCCTCACTGCCTCCTGGAACCCCTTCAAATGCCCCAGACAATTTGGCCCTCTCTGCTTTCCTGAGGACTCTATCCGCAAAAGCACCTTTTTTCACTTTCGGCGCTGTCTGGAGCAAAAAAGACAAACGTCCAGATTTTGCTGCCACAGATAAAGTGCCAGCGGGGAAAAGTGATGCTGGCCCTCACTGCCTCCTGGAACCCCTTCAAATGCCCCAGACAATTTGGCCCTCTCTGCTTTCCTGAGGACTCTATCCGCAAAAGCAAATTTTTTCACTCTCGGCGCTGTCTGGAGCAAAAAAGACAAACGTCCAGCTTTTGCTGCCACAGCAAAGGTGCCAGCGGGGAAAAGTGATGCTGGTCCTCACTGCCTCCTGGAACCCCTTCAAATGCCCGAGACAATTTGGTCCTCTCTGCTTTCCTGAGGACTCTATCCTCAAAAGCACCTTTTTTCACTTTCGGCGCTGTCTGGAGCAAAAAAGACAAACGTCCAGCTTTTGCTGCCACAGCAAAGGTGCCAGCGGGGAAAAGTGATGCTGGTCCTCACTGCCTCCTGGAACCCCTTCAAATGCCCCAGACAATTTGGCCCTCTCTGCTTTCCTGAGGACTCTATCCGCAAAAGCACCTTTTTTCACTTTCGGCGCTGTCTGGAGCAAAAAAGACAAACGTCCAGATTTTGCTGCCACAGCTAAAGTGCCAGCGTGGAAAAGTGATGCTGGTCCTCACTGCCTCCTGGAACACCTTCAAATGCCCCAGACAATTTGGCCCTCTCTGCTTTCCTGAGGACTCTATCCTCAAAAGCACCTTTTTTCACTTTCGGCGCTCTCTGGAGCAAAAAAGACAAACGTCCAGCTTTTGCTTCCACAGCTAAAGTGCCAGCGGGGAAAAGTGATGCTGGTCCTCACTGCCTCCTGGAACCCCTTCAAATGCCCCAGACAATTTGGCCCTCTCTGCTTTCCTGAGGACTCTATCCGCAAAAGCACCTTTTTTCACTTTCGGCGCTGTCTGGAGCAAAAAAGACAAACGTCCAGCTTTTGCTGCCACAGCAAAGGTGCCAGCGGGGAAAAGTGATGCTGGTCCTCACTGCCTCCTGGAAACCCTTCAAATGCCCCAGACAATTTGGCCCTCTCTGCTTTCCTGAGGACTCTATCCTCAAAAGCACCTTTTTTCACTTTCGGCGCTGTCTGGAGCAAAAAAGACAAACGTCCAGCTTTTGCTGCCACAGCAAAGGTGCCAGCGGGGAAAAGTGATGCTGGTCCTCACTGCCTCCTGGAACCCCTTCAAATGCCCCAGACAATTTGGCCCTCTCTGCTTTCCTGAGGACTCTATCCGCAAAAGCACCTTTTTTCACTTTCGGCGCTGTCTGGAGCAAAAAAGACAAACGTCCAGCTTTTGCTGCCACAGCAAAGGTGCCAGCGGGGAAAAGTGATGCTGGTCCTCACTGCCTCCTGGAACCCCTTTAAATGCCCCATACAATTTGGCCCTCTCTGCTTTCCTGCGCACTCAATCCTCAAAAGCACCTTTTTTCACTTTTGGCGCTCTCTGGAGCAAAAAAGACAAACGTCCGGATTTTGCTGCCACAGCTAAAGTGCCAGCGGGGAAAAGTGATGCTGGTCCTCACTGCCTCCTGGAACCCCTTCAAATGCCCCAGACAATTTGGCCCTCTCTGCTTTCCTGAGGACTCTATCCACAAAAGCACCTTTTTTCACTTTCGGCGCTGTCTGGAGGAAAAAAGACAAACGTCCAGCTTTTGCTGCCACAGCTAAAGTGCCAGCGGGGAAAAGTGATGCTGGTCCTCACTGCCTCCTGGAACCCCTTCAAATGCCCCAGACAATTTGGCCCTCTCTGCTTTCCTGAGGACTCTATCCTCAAAAGCACCTTTTTTCACTTTCGGCGCTCTCTGGAGCAAAAAAGACAAACGTCCAGATTTTGCTGCCACAGCTAAAGTGCCAGCAGGGAAAAGTGATGCTGGTCCTCACTGCCTCCTGGAACCCCTTCAAATGCCCCAGACAATTTGGCCCTCTCTGCTTTCCTGAGGACTCTATCCTCAAAAGCACCTTTTTTCACTTTCGGCGCTGTCTGGAGCAAAAAAGACAAACGTCCAGCTTTTGCTGCCACAGCAAAGGTGCCAGCGGGGAAAAGTGATGCTGGTCCTCACTGCCTCCTGGAACCCCTTTAAATGCCCCATACAATTTGGCCCTCTCTGCTTTCCTGCGCACTCTATCCTCAAAAGCACCTTTTTTCACTTTCGGCGCTCTCTGGAGCAAAAAAGACAAACGTCCGGATTTTGCTGCCACAGCTAAAGTGCCAGCGGGGAGAAGTGATGCTGGTCCTCACTGCCTCCTGGAACCCCTTCAAATGCCCCAGACAATTTGGCCCTCTCTGCTTTCCTGAGGACTCTATCCGCAAAAGCACCTTTTTTCACTTTCGGCGCTGTCTGGAGCAAAAAAGTCAAACGTCCAGATTTTGCTGCCACAGCTAAAGTGCCAGCGGGGAAAAGTGATGCTGGTCCTCACTGCCTCCTGGAACCCCTTCAAATGCCCCAGACAATTTGGCCCTCTCTGCTTTCCTGAGGACTCTATCCGCAAAAGCACCTTTTTTCACTTTCGGCGCTCTCTGGAGCAAAAAAGACAAACGTCCAGCTTTTGCTGCCACAGCAAAGGTGCCAGCGGGGAAAAGTGATGCTGGTCCTCACTGCCTCCTGGAACCCCTTCAAATGCCCCAGACAATTTGGCCCTCTCTGCTTTCCTGAGGACTCTATCCTCAAAAGCACCTTTTTTCACTTTCGGCGCTCTCTGGAGCAAAAAAGACAAACGTCCAGATTTTGCTGCCACAGCTAAAGTGCCAGCGGGGAAAAGTGATGCTGGTCCTCACTGCCTCCTGGAACCCCTTCAAATGCCCCAGACAATTTGGCCCTCTCTGCTTTCCTGAGGACTCTATCCGCAAAAGCACCTTTTTTCACTTTCGGCGCTGTCTGGAGCAAAAAAGACAAACGTCCAGCTTTTGCTGCCACAGCAAAGGTGCCAGCGGGGAAAAGTGATGCTGGTCCTCACTGCCTCCTGGAACCCCTTCAAATGCCCCAGACAATTTGGCCCTCTCTGCTTTCCTGAGGACTCTATCCGCAAAAGCACCTTTTTTCACTTTCGGCGCTGTCTGGAGCAAAAATACAAACGTCCAGCTTTTGCTGCCACAGCAAAGGTGCCAGCGGGGAAAAGTGATGCTGGTTCTCACTGCCTCCTGGAACCCCTTCAAATGCCCCAGACAATTTGGCCCTCTCTGCTTTCCTGAGGACTCTATCCGCAAAAGCACCTTTTTTCACTTTCGGCGTATCTGGAGCAAAAAAAACAAACGTCCAGATTTTGCTGCCACAGATAAAGTGCCAGCGGGGAAAAGTGATGCTGGCCCTCACTGCCTCCTGGAACCCCTTCAAATGCCCCAGACAATTTGGCCCTCTCTGCTTTCCTGAGGACTCTATCCGCAAAAGCAAATTTTTTCACTCTAGGCGCTGTCTGGAGCAAAAAAGACAAACGTCCAGCTTTTGCTGCCACAGCAAAGGTGCCAGCGGGGAAAAGTGATGCTGGTCCTCACTGCCTCCTGGAACCCCTTCAAATGCCCCAGACAATTTGGCCCTCTCTGCTTTCCTGAGGACTCTATCCTCAAAAGCACCTTTTTTCACTTTCGGCGCTGTCTGGAGCAAAAAAGACAAACGTCCAGCTTTTGCTGCCACAGCAAAGGTGCCAGCGGGGAAAAGTGATGCTGGTCCTCACTGCCTCCTGGAACCCCTTCAAATGCCCCAGACAATTTGGCCCTCTCTGCTTTCCTGAGGACTCTATCCGCAAAAGCACCTTTTTTCACTTTCGGCGCTGTCTGGAGCAAAAATACAAACGTCCAGCTTTTGCTGCCACAGCAAAGGTGCCAGCGGGGAAAAGTGATGCTGGTTCTCACTGCCTCCTGGAACCCCTTCAAATGCCCCAGACAATTTGGCCCTCTCTGCTTTCCTGAGGACTCTATCCGCAAAAGCACCTTTTTTCACTTTCGGCGTATCTGGAGCAAAAAAAACAAACGTCCAGATTTTGCTGCCACAGATAAAGTGCCAGCGGGGAAAAGTGATGCTGGCCCTCACTGCCTCCTGGAACCCCTTCAAATGCCCCAGACAATTTGGCCCTCTCTGCTTTCCTGAGGACTCTATCCGCAAAAGCAAATTTTTTCACTCTAGGCGCTGTCTGGAGCAAAAAAGACAAACGTCCAGCTTTTGCTGCCACAGCAAAGGTGCCAGCGGGGAAAAGTGATGCTGGTCCTCACTGCCTCCTGGAACCCCTTCAAATGCCCCAGACAATTTGGCCCTCTCTGCTTTCCTGAGGACTCTATCCTCAAAAGCACCTTTTTTCACTTTCGGCGCTGTCTGGAGCAAAAAAGACAAACGTCCAGCTTTTGCTGCCACAGCAAAGGTGCCAGCGGGGAAAAGTGATGCTGGTCCTCACTGCCTCCTGGAACCCCTTCAAATGCCCCAGACAATTTGCCCCTCTCTGCTTTCCTGAGGACTCTATCCGCAAAAGCACCTTTTTTCACTTTCGGCGCTGTCTGGAGCAAAAAAGACAAACGTCCAGCTTTTGCTGCCACAGCAAAGGTGCCAGCGGGGAAAAGTGATGCTGGTCCTCACTGCCTCCTGGAACCCCTTTAAATGCCCCATACAATTTGGCCCTCTCTGCTTTCCTGCGCACTCAATCCTCAAAAGCACCTTTTTTCACTTTTGGCGCTCTCTGGAGCAAAAAAGACAAACGTCCGGATTTTGCTGCCACAGCTAAAGTGCCAGCGGGGAAAAGTGATGCTGGTCCTCACTGCCTCCTGGAACCCCTTCAAATGCCCCAGACAATTTGGCCCTCTCTGCTTTCCTGAGGACTCTATCCACAAAAGCACCTTTTTTCACTTTCGGCGCTGTCTGGAGGAAAAAAGACAAACGTCCAGCTTTTGCTGCCACAGCTAAAGTGCCAGCGGGGAAAAGTGATGCTGGTCCTCACTGCCTCCTGGAACCCCTTCAAATGCCCCAGACAATTTGGCCCTCTCTGCTTTCCTGAGGACTCTATCCTCAAAAGCACCTTTTTTCACTTTCGGCGCTCTCTGGAGCAAAAAAGACAAACGTCCAGATTTTGCTGCCACAGCTAAAGTGCCAGCAGGGAAAAGTGATGCTGGTCCTCACTGCCTCCTGGAACCCCTTCAAATGCCCCAGACAATTTGGCCCTCTCTGCTTTCCTGAGGACTCTATCCTCAAAAGCACCTTTTTTCACTTTCGGCGCTGTCTGGAGCAAAAAAGACAAACGTCCAGCTTTTGCTGCCACAGCAAAGGTGCCAGCGGGGAAAAGTGATGCTGGTCCTCACTGCCTCCTGGAACCCCTTTAAATGCCCCATACAATTTGGCCCTCTCTGCTTTCCTGCGCACTCTATCCTCAAAAGCACCTTTTTTCACTTTCGGCGCTCTCTGGAGCAAAAAAGACAAACGTCCGGATTTTGCTGCCACAGCTAAAGTGCCAGCGGGGAGAAGTGATGCTGGTCCTCACTGCCTCCTGGAACCCCTTCAAATGCCCCAGACAATTTGGCCCTCTCTGCTTTCCTGAGGACTCTATCCGCAAAAGCACCTTTTTTCACTTTCGGCGCTGTCTGGAGCAAAAAAGTCAAACGTCCAGATTTTGCTGCCACAGCTAAAGTGCCAGCGGGGAAAAGTGATGCTGGTCCTCACTGCCTCCTGGAACCCCTTCAAATGCCCCAGACAATTTGGCCCTCTCTGCTTTCCTGAGGACTCTATCCGCAAAAGCACCTTTTTTCACTTTCGGCGCTCTCTGGAGCAAAAAAGACAAACGTCCAGCTTTTGCTGCCACAGCAAAGGTGCCAGCGGGGAAAAGTGATGCTGGTCCTCACTGCCTCCTGGAACCCCTTCAAATGCCCCAGACAATTTGGCCCTCTCTGCTTTCCTGAGGACTCTATCCTCAAAAGCACCTTTTTTCACTTTCGGCGCTCTCTGGAGCAAAAAAGACAAACGTCCAGATTTTGCTGCCACAGCTAAAGTGCCAGCGGGGAAAAGTGATGCTGGTCCTCACTGCCTCCTGGAACCCCTTCAAATGCCCCAGACAATTTGGCCCTCTCTGCTTTCCTGAGGACTCTATCCGCAAAAGCACCTTTTTTCACTTTCGGCGCTGTCTGGAGCAAAAAAGACAAACGTCCAGCTTTTGCTGCCACAGCAAAGGTGCCAGCGGGGAAAAGTGATGCTGGTCCTCACTGCCTCCTGGAACCCCTTCAAATGCCCCAGACAATTTGGCCCTCTCTGCTTTCCTGAGGACTCTATCCGCAAAAGCACCTTTTATCACTTTCGGCGCTGTCTGGAGCAAAAATACAAACGTCCAGCTTTTGCTGCCACAGCAAAGGTGCCAGCGGGGAAAAGTGATGCTGGTTCTCACTGCCTCCTGGAACCCCTTCAAATGCCCCAGACAATTTGGCCCTCTCTGCTTTCCTGAGGACTCTATCCGCAAAAGCACCTTTTTTCACTTTCGGCGTATCTGGAGCAAAAAAAACAAACGTCCAGATTTTGCTGCCACAGATAAAGTGCCAGCGGGGAAAAGTGATGCTGGCCCTCACTGCCTCCTGGAACCCCTTCAAATGCCCCAGACAATTTGGCCCTCTCTGCTTTCCTGAGGACTCTATCCGCAAAAGCAAATTTTTTCACTCTAGGCGCTGTCTGGAGCAAAAAAGACAAACGTCCAGCTTTTGCTGCCACAGCAAAGGTGCCAGCGGGGAAAAGTGATGCTGGTCCTCACTGCCTCCTGGAACCCCTTCAAATGCCCCAGACAATTTGGCCCTCTCTGCTTTCCTGAGCACTCTATCCGCAAAAGCACCTTTTTTCACTTTCGGCGCTGTCTGGAGCAAAAAAGACAAACGTCCAGATTTTGCTGCCACAGCTAAAGTGCCAGCGGGGAAAAGTGATGCTGGTCCTCACTGCCTCCTGGAACCCCTTCAAATGCCCCAGACAATTTGGCCCTCTCTGCTTTCCTGAGCACTCTATCCGCAAAAGCACCTTTTTTCACTTTCGGCGCTCTCTGGAGCAAAAAAGACAAACGTCCAGATTTTGCTGCCACAGCTAAAGTGCCAGCGGGGAAAAGTGATGCTGGTCCTCACTGCCTCCTGGAACCCCTTCAAATGCCCCAGACAATTTGGCCCTCTCTGCTTTCCTGAGCACTCTATCCGCAAAAGCACCTTTTTTCACTTTCGGCGCTCTCTGGAGCAAAAAAGACAAACGTCCAGCTTTTGCTGCCACAGCAAAGGTGCCAGCGGGGAAAAGTGATGCTGGTCCTCACTGCCTCCTGGAACCCCTTCAAATGCCCCAGACAATTTGGCCCTCTCTGCTTTCCTGAGGACTCTATCCTCAAAAGCACCTTTTTTCACTTTCGGCGCTCTCTGGAGCAAAAAAGACAAACGTCCAGATTTTGCTGCCACAGATAAAGTTCCAGCGGGGAAAAGTGATGCTGGCCCTCACTGCCTCCTGGAACCCCTTCAAATGCCCCAGACAATTTGGCCCTCTCTGCTTTCCTGAGGACTCTATCCGCAAAAGCACCTTTTTTCACTTTCGGCGCTGTCTGGAGCAAAAAAGACAAACGTCCAGATTTTGCTGCCACAGCTAAAGTGCCAGCGGGGAAAAGTGATGCTGGTCCTCACTGCCTCCTGGAACCCCTTCAAATGCCCCAGACAATTTGGCCCTCTCTGCTTTCCTGAGCACTCTATCCGCAAAAGCACCTTTTTTCACTTTCGGCGCTCTCTGGAGCAAAAAAGACAAACGTCCAGCTTTTGCTGCCACAGCAAAGGTGCCAGCGGGGAAAAGTGATGCTGGTCCTCACTGCCTCCTGGAACCCCTTCAAATGCCCCAGACAATTTGGCCCTCTCTGCTTTCCTGAGGACTCTATCCTCAAAAGCACCTTTTTTCACTTTCGGCGCTGTCTGGAGCAAAAAAGACAAACGTCCAGATTTTGCTGCCACAGATAAAGTGCCAGCGGGGAAAAGTGATGCTGGCCCTCACTGCCTCCTGGAACCCCTTCAAATGCCCCAGACAATTTGGCCCTCTCTGCTTTCCTGAGGACTCTATCCGCAAAAGCAAATTTTTTCACTCTCGGCGCTGTCTGGAGCAAAAAAGACAAACGTCCAGCTTTTGCTGCCACAGCAAAGGTGCCAGCGGGGAAAAGTGATGCTGGTCCTCACTGCCTCCTGGAACCCCTTCAAATGCCCCAGACAATTTGGCCCTCTCTGCTTTCCTGAGGACTCTATCCTCAAAAGCACCTTTTTTCACTTTCGGCGCTCTCTGGAGCAAAAAAGACAAACGTCCAGCTTTTGCTGCCACAGCAAAGGTGCCAGCGGGGAAAAGTGATGCTGGCCCTCACTGCCTCCTGGAACCCCTTCAAATGCCCCAGACAATTTGGCCCTCTCTGCTTTCCTGAGGACTCTATCCGCAAAAGCAAATTTTTTCACTCTCGGCGCTGTCTGGAGCAAAAAAGACAAACGTCCAGCTTTTGCTGCCACAGCAAAGGTGCCAGCGGGGAAAAGTGATGCTGGTCCTCACTGCCTCCTGGAACCCCTTCAAATGCCCCAGACAATTTCGCCCTCTCTGCTATCCTGAGGACTCTATCCGCAAAAGCACCTTTTTTCACTTTTGGCGCTCTCTGGAGCAAAAAAGACAAACATCCAGCTTTTGCTGCCACAGCAAAGGTGCCAGCGGGGAAAAGTGATGCTGGTCCTCACTGCCTCCTGGAACCCCTTCAAATGCCCCAGACAATTTGGCCCTCTCTGCTTTCCTGAGGACTCTATCCGCAAAAGCACCTTTTTTCACTTTCGGCGCTGTCTGGAGCAAAAAAGACAAACGTCCAGCTTTTGCTGCCACAGCAAAGGTGCCAGCAGGGAAAAGTCATGCTGGTCCTCACTGCCTCCTGGAACACCTTCAAATGCCCCAGACAATTTGGCCCTCTCTGCTTTCCTGAGGACTCTATCCGCAAAAGCACCTTTTTTCACTTTCGGCGCTGTCTGGAGCAAAAAAGACAAACGTCCAGCTTTTGCTGCCACAGCAAAGGTGCCAGCGTGGAAAAGTGATGCTGGTCCTCACTGCCTCCTGGAACCCCTTCAAATGCCCCAGACAATTTGGCCCTCTCTGCTTTCCTGAGGACTCTATCCTCAAAAGCACCTTTTTTCACTTTCGGCGCTGTCTGGAGCAAAAAAGACAAACGTCCAGCTTTTGCTGCCACAGCAAAGGTGCCAGCGGGGAAAAGTGATGCTGGTCCTCACTGCCTCCTGGAACCCCTTCAAATGCCCCAGACAATTTGGCCCTCTCTGCTTTCCTGAGGACTCTATCCTCAAAAGCACCTTTTTTCACTTTCGGCGCTCTCTGGAGCAAAAAAGACAAACGTCCAGCTTTTGCTGCCACAGCTAAAGTGCCAGCGGGGAAAAGTGATGCTGGCCCTCACTGCCTCCTGGAACCCCTTCAAATGCCCCAGACAATTTGGCCCTCTCTGCTTTCCTGAGGACTCTATCCGCAAAAGCAAATTTTTTCACTCTCGGCGCTGTCTGGAGCAAAAAAGACAAACGTCCAGCTTTTGCTGCCACAGCAAAGGTGCCAGCGGGGAAAAGTGATGCTGGTCCTCACTGCCTCCTGGAACCCCTTCAAATGCCCCAGACAATTTCGCCCTCTCTGCTATCCTGAGGACTCTATCCGCAAAAGCACCTTTTTTCACTTTCGGCGCTCTCTGGAGCAAAAAAGACAAACATCCAGCTTTTGCTGCCACAGCAAAGGTGCCAGCGGGGAAAAGTGATGCTGGTCCTCACTGCCTCCTGGAACCCCTTCAAATGCCCCAGACAATTTGGCCCTCTCTGCTTTCCTGAGGACTCTATCCGCAAAAGCACCTTTTTTCACTTTCGGCGCTGTCTGGAGCAAAAAAGACAAACGTCCAGCTTTTGCTGCCACAGCAAAGGTGCCAGCAGGGAAAAGTCATGCTGGTCCTCACTGCCTCCTGGAACACCTTCAAATGCCCCAGACAATTTGGCCCTCTCTTCTTTCCTGAGGACTCTATCCGCAAAAGCACCTTTTTTCACTTTCGGCGCTCTCTGGAGCAAAAAAGACAAACGTCCAGCTTTTGCTGCCACAGCAAAGGTGCCAGCGGGGAAAAGTGATGCTGGTCCTCACTGCCTCCTGGAACCCCTTCAAATGCCACAGACAATTTGGCCCTCTCTGCTTTCCTGAGGACTCTATCCGCAAAAGCACCTTTTTTCACTTTCGGCGCTGTCTGGAGCAAAAAAGACAAACGTCCAGCTTTTGCTGCCACAGCAAAGGTGCCAGCGGGGAAAAGTGATGCTGGTCCTCACTGCCTCCTGGAACCCCTTCAAATGCCCCAGACAATTTGGCCCTCTCTGCTTTCCTGAGGACTCTATCCTCAAAAGCACCTTTTTTCACTTTCGGCGTATCTGGAGCAAAAAAGACAAACGTCCAGATTTTGCTGCCACAGCTAAAGTGCCAGCGGGGAAAAGTGATGCTGGCCCTCACTGCCTCCTGGAACCCCTTCAAATGCCCCAGACAATTTGGCCCTCTCTGCTTTCCTGAGGACTCTATCCGCAAAAGCAAATTTTTTCACTTTCGGCGCTCTCTGGAGCAAAAAAGACAAACGTCCAGCTTTTGCTGCCACAGCAAAGGTGCCAGCGGGGAAAAGTGATGCTGGTCCTCACTGCCTCATGGAACCCCTTCAAATGCCCCAGACAATTTGGCCCTCTCTGCTTTCCTGAGGACTCTATCCTCAAAAGCACCTTTTTTCACTTTCGGCGCTCTCTGGAGCAAAAAAGACAAACGTCCAGCTTTTGCTGCCACAGCTAAAGTGCCAGCGGGGAAAAGTGATGCTGGTCCTCACTGCCTCCTGGAACCCCTTCAAATGCCCCAGACAATTTGGCCCTCTCTGCTTTCCTGAGGACTCTATCCGCAAAAGCACCTTTTTTCACTTTCGGCGCTGTCTGGAGCAAAAAAGACAAACGTCCAGCTTTTGCTGCCACAGCAAAGGTGCCAGCGGGGAAAAGTGATGCTGGTCCTCACTGCCTCCTGGAACCCCTTCAAATGCCCCAGACAATTTGGCCCTCTCTGCTTTCCTGAGGACTCTATCCGCAAAAGCACCTTTTTTCACTTTCGGCGCTGTCTGGAGCAAAAATACAAACGTCCAGCT
This sequence comes from Vanellus vanellus, assembly GCF_965231255.1. NCBI lineage: Eukaryota > Metazoa > Chordata > Aves > Charadriiformes > Charadriidae > Vanellus > Vanellus vanellus. The sequence goes on from NW_028127364.1 coordinate 127,937, forward strand.
TTTGCTGCCACAGCTAAAGTGCCAGCGGGGAAAAGTGATGCTGGTCCTCACTGCCTCCTGGAACCCCTTCAAATGCCCCAGACAATTTGGCCCTCTCTGCTTTCCTGAGGACTCTATCCGCAAAAGCACCTTTTTTCACTTTCGGCGCTCTCTGGAGCAAAAAAGACAAACGTCCAGCTTTTGCTGCCACAGCAAAGGTGCCAGCGGGGAAAAGTCATGCTGGTCCTCACTGCCTCCTGGAACCCCTTCAAATGCCCCAGACAATTTGGCCCTCTCTGCTTTCCTGAGGACTCTATCCGCAAAAGCACCTTTTTTCACTTTCGGCGCTCTCTGGAGCAAAAAAGACAAACGTCCAGCTTTTGCTACCACAGCTAAAGTGCCAGCGGGGAAAAGTGATGCTGGTCCTCACTGCCTCCTGGAACCCCTTCAAATGCCCCAGACAATTTGGCCCTCTCTGCTTTCCCGAGGACTCTATCCGCAAAAGCACCTTTTTTCACTTTCGGCGCTGTCTGGAGCAAAAAAGACAAACGTCCAGCTTTTGCTGCCACAGCTAAAGTGCCAGCGGGGAAAAGTGATGCTGGTCCTCACTGCCTCCTGGAACCCCTTCAAATGCCCCAGACAATTTGGCCCTCTCTGCTTTCCTGAGGACTCTATCCGCAAAAGCAAATCTTTTCACTCTCGGCGCTGTCTGGAGCAAAAAAGACAAACGTCCAGCTTTTGCTGCCACAGCAAAGGTGCCAGCGGGGAAAAGTGATGCTGGTCCTCACTGCCTCCTGGAACCCCTTCAAATGCCCCAGACAATTTGGCCCTCTCTGCTTTCCTGAGGACTCTATCCTCAAAAGCACCTTTTTTCACTTTCGGCGCTGTCTGGAGCAAAAAAGACAAACGTCCAGCTTTTGCTGCCACAGCAAAGGTGCCAGCGGGGAAAAGTGATGCTGGTTCTCACTGCCTCCTGGAACCCCTTCAAATGCCCCAGACAATTTGGTCCTCTCTGCTTTCCTGAGGACTCTATCCTCAAAAGCACCTTTTTTCACTTTCGGCGCTGTCTGGAGCAAAATAGACAAACGTCCAGCTTTTGCTGCCACAGCAAAGGTGCCAGCGGGGAAAAGTGATGCTGGTCCTCACTGCCTCCTGGAACCCCTTTAAATGCCCCATACAATTTGGCCCTCTCTGCTTTCCTGCGCACTCAATCCTCAAAAGCACCTTTTTTCACTTTTGGCGCTCTCTGGAGCAAAAAAGACAAACGTCCGGATTTTGCTGCCACAGCTAAAGTGCCAGCGGGGAAAAGTGATGCTGGTCCTCACTGCCTCCTGGAACCCCTTCAAATGCCCCAGACAATTTGGCCCTCTCTGCTTTCCTGAGGACTCTATCCGCAAAAGCACCTTTTTTCACTTTCGGCGCTGTCTGGAGGAAAAAAGACAAACGTCCAGATTTTGCTGCCACAGCTAAAGTGCCAGCGGGGAAAAGTGATGCTGGCCCTCACTGCCTCCTGGAACCCCTTCAAATGCCCCAGACAATTTGGCCCTCTCTGCTTTCCTGAGGACTCTATCCTCAAAAGCACCTTTTTTCACTTTCGGCGCTCTCTGGAGCAAAAAAGACAAACGTCCAGATTTTGCTGCCACAGCTAAAGTGCCAGCGGGGAAAAGTGATGCTGGTCCTCACTGCCTCCTGGAACCCCTTCAAATGCCCCAGACAATTTGGCCCTCTCTGCTTTCCTGAGGACTCTATCCGCAAAAGCACCTTTTTTCACTTTCGGCGCTGTCTGGAGCAAAAAAGACAAACGTCCAGCTTTTGCTGCCACAGCAAAGGTGCCAGCGGGGAAAAGTGATGCTGGTCCTCACTGCCTCCTGGAACCCCTTTAAATGCCCCATACAATTTGGCCCTCTCTGCTTTCCTGCGCACTCTATCCTCAAAAGCACCTTTTTTCACTTTCGGCGCTCTCTGGAGCAAAAAAGACAAACGTCCGGATTTTGCTGCCACAGCTAAAGTGCCAGCGGGGAAAAGTGATGCTGGTCCTCACTGCCTCCTGGAACCCCTTCAAATGCCCCAGACAATTTGGCCCTCTCTGCTTTCCTGAGGACTCTATCCGCAAAAGCACCTTTTTTCACTTTCGGCGCTGTCTGGAGCAAAAAAGTCAAACGTCCAGATTTTGCTGCCACAGCTAAAGTGCCAGCGGGGAAAAGTGATGCTGGTCCTCACTGCCTCCTGGAACCCCTTCAAATGCCCCAGACAATTTGGCCCTCTCTGCTTTCCTGAGGACTCTATCCTCAAAAGCACCTTTTTTCACTTTCGGCGCTCTCTGGAGCAAAAAAGACAAACGTCCAGATTTTGCTGCCACAGCTAAAGTGCCAGCGGGGAAAAGTGATGCTGGTCCTCACTGCCTCCTGGAACCCCTTCAAATGCCCCAGACAATTTGGCCCTCTCTGCTTTCCTGAGGACTCTATCCGCAAAAGCACCTTTTTTCACTTTCGGCGCTGTCTGGAGCAAAAAAGACAAACGTCCAGCTTTTGCTGCCACAGCAAAGGTGCCAGCGGGGAAAAGTGATGCTGGTCCTCACTGCCTCCTGGAACCCCTTCAAATGCCCCAGACAATTTGGCCCTCTCTGCTTTCCTGCGCACTCTATCCTCAAAAGCACCTTTTTTCACTTTCGTCGCTCTCTGGAGCAAAAAAGACAAACGTCCAGATTTTGCTGCCACAGCTAAAGTGCCAGCGGGGAAAAGTGATGCTGGTCCTCACTGCCTCCTGGAACCCCTTCAAATGCCCCAGACAATTTGGCCCTCTCTGCTTTCCTGAGGACTCTATCCTTAAAAGCACCTTTTTTCACTTTCGGCGCTGTCTGGAGCAAAAAAGACAAACGTCCAGCTTTTGCTGCCACAGCAAAGGTGCCAGCGGGGAAAAGTGATGCTGGTCCTCACTGCCTCCTGGAACCCCTTCAAATGCCCCAGACAATTTGGCCCTCTCTGCTTTCCTGAGGACTCTATCCGCAAAAGCACCTTTTTTCACTTTCGGCGCTGTCTGGAGCAAAAATACAAACGTCCAGCTTTTGCTGCCACAGCAAAGGTGCCAGCGGGGAAAAGTGATGCTGGTTCTCACTGCCTCCTGGAACCGCTTCAAATGCCCCAGACAATTTGGCCCTCTCTGCTTTCCTGAGGACTCTATCCGCAAAAGCACCTTTTTTCACTTTCGGCGCTCTCTGGAGCAAAAAAGACAAACGTCCAGCTTTTGCTGCCACAGCTAAAGTGCCAGCGGGGAAAAGTGATGCTGGTCCTCACTGCCTCCTGGAACACCTTCAAATGCCCCAGACAATTTGGTCCTCCCTGCTTTCCTGAGGACTCTATCCGCAAAAGCACCTTTTTTCACTTTCGGCGTATCTGGAGCAAAAAAAGACAAACGTCCAGATTTTGCTGCCACAGATAAAGTGCCAGCGGGGAAAAGTGATGCTGGCCCTCACTGCCTCCTGGAACCCCTTCAAATGCCCCAGACAATTTGGCCCTCTCTGCTTTCCTGAGGACTCTATCCGCAAAAGCAAATTTTTTCACTCTCGGCGCTGTCTGGAGCAAAAAAGACAAACGTCCAGCTTTTGCTGCCACAGCAAAGGTGCCAGCGGGGAAAAGTGATGCTGGTCCTCACTGCCTCCTGGAACCCCTTCAAATGCCCCAGACAATTTGGCCCTCTCTGCTTTCCTGAGGACTCTATCCTCAAAAGCACCTTTTTTCACTTTCGGCGCTCTCTGGAGCAAAAAAGACAAACGTCCAGCTTTTGCTGCCACAGCTAAAGTGCCAGCGGGGAAAAGTGATGCTGGCCCTCACTGCCTCCTGGAACCCCTTCAAATGCCCCAGACAATTTGGCCCTCTCTGCTTTCCTGAGGACTCTATCCGCAAAAGCACCTTTTTTCACTTTCGGCGCTGTCTGGAGCAAAAAAGACAAACGTCCAGATTTTGCTGCCACAGCTAAAGTGCCAGCGGGGAAAAGTGACGCTGGTCCTCACTGCCTCCTGGAACCCCTTCAAATGCCCCAGACAATTTGGCCCTCTCTGCTTTCCTGAGCACTCTATCCGCAAAAGCACCTTTTTTCACTTTCGGCGCTCTCTGGAGCAAAAAAGACAAACGTCCAGATTTTGCTGCCACAGCTAAAGTGCCAGCGGGGAAAAGTGATGCTGGTCCTCACTGCCTCCTGGAACCCCTTCAAATGCCCCAGACAATTTGGCCCTCTCTGCTTTCCTGAGGACTCTATCCGCAAAAGCACCTTTTTTCACTTTCGGCGCTGTCTGGAGCAAAAAAGACAAACGTCCAGCTTTTGCTGCCACAGCAAAGGTGCCAGCGGGGAAAAGTGATGCTGGTCCTCACTGCCTCCTGGAACCCCTTCAAATGCCCCAGACAATTTGGCCCTCTCTGCTTTCCTGAGGACTCTATCCTCAAAAGCACCTTTTTTCACTTTCGGCGCTCTCTGGAGCAAAAAAGACAAACGTCCAGATTTTGCTGCCACAGCTAAAGTGCCAGCGGGGAAAAGTGATGCTGGTCCTCACTGCCTCCTGGAACCCCTTCAAATGCCCCAGACAATTTGGCCCTCTCTGCTTTCCTGAGGACTCTATCCGCAAAAGCACCTTTTTTCACTTTCGGCGCTCTCTGGAGCAAAAAAGACAAACGTCCAGCTTTTGCTGCCACAGCAAAGGTGCCAGCGGGGAAAAGTGATGCTGGTCCTCACTGCCTCCTGGAACCCCTTCAAATGCCCCAGACAATTTGGCCCTCTCTGCTTTCCTGAGCACTCTATCCGCAAAAGCACCTTTTTTCACTTTCGGCGCTCTCTGGAGCAAAAAAGACAAACGTCCAGATTTTGCTGCCACAGCTAAAGTGCCAGCGGGGAAAAGTGATGCTGGTCCTCACTGCCTCCTGGAACCCCTTCAAATGCCCCAGACAATTTGGCCCTCTCTGCTTTCCTGAGGACTCTATCCTCAAAAGCACCTTTTTTCACTTTCGGCGCTCTCTGGAGCAAAAAAGACAAACGTCCAGCTTTTGCTGCCACAGCAAAGGTGCCAGCGGGGAAAAGTGATGCTGGTCCTCACTGCCTCCTGGAACCCCTTTAAATGCCCCATACAATTTGGCCCTCTCTGCTTTCCTGCGCACTCTATCCTCAAAAGCACCTTTTTTCACTTTCGGCGCTCTCTGGAGCAAAAAAGACAAACGTCCGGATTTTGCTGCCACAGCTAAAGTGCCAGCGGGGAAAAGTGATGCTGGTCCTCACTGCCTCCTGGAACCCCTTCAAATGCCCCAGACAATTTGGCCCTCTCTGCTTTCCTGAGGACTCTATCCGCAAAAGCACCTTTTTTCACTTTCGGCGCTGTCTGGAGCAAAAAAGTCAAACGTCCAGATTTTGCTGCCACAGCTAAAGTGCCAGCGGGGAAAAGTGATGCTGGTCCTCACTGCCTCCTGGAACCCCTTCAAATGCCCCAGACAATTTGGCCCTCTCTGCTTTCCTGAGGACTCTATCCTCAAAAGCACCTTTTTTCACTTTCGGCGCTCTCTGGAGCAAAAAAGACAAACGTCCAGATTTTGCTGCCACAGCTAAAGTGCCAGCGGGGAAAAGTGATGCTGGTCCTCACTGCCTCCTGGAACCCCTTCAAATGCCCCAGACAATTTGGCCCTCTCTGCTTTCCTGAGGACTCTATCCGCAAAAGCACCTTTTTTCACTTTCGGCGCTGTCTGGAGCAAAAAAGACAAACGTCCAGCTTTTGCTGCCACAGCAAAGGTGCCAGCGGGGAAAAGTGATGCTGGTCCTCACTGCCTCCTGGAACCCCTTCAAATGCCCCAGACAATTTGGCCCTCTCTGCTTTCCTGAGGACTCTATCCTCAAAAGCACCTTTTTTCACTTTCGTCGCTCTCTGGAGCAAAAAAGACAAACGTCCAGATTTTGCTGCCACAGCTAAAGTGCCAGCGGGGAAAAGTGATGCTGGTCCTCACTGCCTCCTGGAACCCCTTCAAATGCCCCAGACAATTTGGCCCTCTCTGCTTTCCTGAGGACTCTATCCGCAAAAGCACCTTTTTTCACTTTCGGCGCTGTCTGGAGCAAAAAAGACAAACGTCCAGCTTTTGCTGCCACAGCAAAGGTGCCAGCGGGGAAAAGTGATGCTGGTCCTCACTGCCTCCTGGAACCCCTTCAAATGCCCCAGACAATTTGGCCCTCTCTGCTTTCCTGAGGACTCTATCCGCAAAAGCACCTTTTTTCACTTTCGGCGCTGTGTGGAGCAAAAATACAAACGTCCAGCTTTTGCTGCCACAGCAAAGGTGCCAGCGGGGAAAAGTGATGCTGGTTCTCACTGCCTCCTGGAACCGCTTCAAATGCCCCAGACAATTTGGCCCTCTCTGCTTTCCTGAGGACTCTATCCGCAAAAGCACCTTTTTTCACTTTCGGCGCTGTCTGGAGCAAAAAAGACAAACGTCCAGCTTTTGCTGCCACAGCTAAAGTGCCAGCGGGGAAAAGTGATGCTGGTCCTCACTGCCTCCTGGAACACCTTCAAATGCCCCAGACAATTTGGTCCTCCCTGCTTTCCTGAGGACTCTATCCGCAAAAGCACCTTTTTTCACTTTCGGCGTATCTGGAGCAAAAAAAGACAAACGTCCAGATTTTGCTGCCACAGATAAAGTGCCAGCGGGGAAAAGTGATGCTGGCCCTCACTGCCTCCTGGAACCCCTTCAAATGCCCCAGACAATTTGGCCCTCTCTGCTTTCCTGAGGACTCTATCCGCAAAAGCAAATTTTTTCACTCTCGGCGCTGTCTGGAGCAAAAAAGACAAACGTCCAGCTTTTGCTGCCACAGCAAAGGTGCCAGCGGGGAAAAGTGATGCTGGTCCTCACTGCCTCCTGGAACCCCTTCAAATGCCCCAGACAATTTGGCCCTCTCTGCTTTCCTGAGGACTCTATCCTCAAAAGCACCTTTTTTCACTTTCGGCGTGTCTGGAGCAAAAAAGACAAACGTCCAGCTTTTGCTGCCACAGCTAAAGTGCCAGCGGGGAAAAGTGATGCTGGCCCTCACTGCCTCCTGGAACCCCTTCAAATGCCCCAGACAATTTGGCCCTCTCTGCTTTCCTGAGGACTCTATCCGCAAAAGCACCTTTTTTCACTTTCGGCGCTGTCTGGAGGAAAAAAGACAAACGTCCAGATTTTGCTGCCACAGCTAAAGTGCCAGCGGGGAAAAGTGATGCTGGTCCTCACTGCCTCCTGGAACCCCTTCAAATGCCCCAGACAATTTGGCCCTCTCTGCTTTCCTGAGCACTCTATCCGCAAAAGCACCTTTTTTCACTTTCGGCGCTCTCTGGAGCAAAAAAGACAAACGTCCAGATTTTGCTGCCACAGCTAAAGTGCCAGCGGGGAAAAGTGATGCTGGTCCTCACTGCCTCCTGGAACCCCTTCAAATGCCCCAGACAATTTGGCCCTCTCTGCTTTCCTGAGGACTCTATCCGCAAAAGCACCTTTTTTCACTTTCGGCGCTGTCTGGAGCAAAAAAGACAAACGTCCAGCTTTTGCTGCCACAGCAAAGGTGCCAGCGGGGAAAAGTGATGCTGGTCCTCACTGCCTCCTGGAACCCCTTCAAATGCCCCAGACAATTTGGCCCTCTCTGCTTTCCTGAGGACTCTATCCGCAAAAGCACCTTTTTTCACTTTCGGCGCTCTCTGGAGCAAAAAAGACAAACGTCCAGATTTTGCTGCCACAGCTAAAGTGCCAGCGGGGAAAAGTGATGCTGGTCCTCACTGCCTCCTGGAACCCCTTCAAATGCCCCAGACAATTTGGCCCTCTCTGCTTTCCTGAGGACTCTATCCGCAAAAGCACCTTTTTTCACTTTCGGCGCTGTCTGGAGCAAAAAAGACAAACGTCCAGCTTTTGCTGCCACAGCAAAGGTGCCAGCGGGGAAAAGTGATGCTGGTCCTCACTGCCTCCTGGAACCCCTTCAAATGCCCCAGACAATTTGGCCCTCTCTGCTTTCCTGAGGACTCTATCCGCAAAAGCACCTTTTTTCACTTTCGGCGCTGTCTGGAGCAAAAATACAAACGTCCAGCTTTTGCTGCCACAGCAAAGGTGCCAGCGGGGAAAAGTGATGCTGGTTCTCACTGCCTCCTGGAACCCCTTCAAATGCCCCAGACAATTTGGCCCTCTCTGCTTTCCTGAGGACTCTATCCGCAAAAGCACCTTTTTTCACTTTCGGCGCTGTCTGGAGCAAAAAAGACAAACGTCCAGCTTTTGCTGCCACAGCTAAAGTGCCAGCGGGGAAAAGTGATGCTGGTCCTCACTGCCTCCTGGAACCCCTTCAAATGCCCCAGACAATTTGGTCCTCTCTGCTTTCCTGAGGACTCTATCCGCAAAAGCACCTTTTTTCACTTTCGGCGTATCTGGAGCAAAAAAGACAAACGTCCAGATTTTGCTGCCACAGCTAAAGTGCCAGCGGGGAAAAGTGATGCTGGCCCTCACTGCCTCCTGGAACCCCTTCAAATGCCCCAGACAATTTGGCCCTCTCTGCTTTCCTGAGGACTCTATCCGCAAAAGCAAATTTTTTCACTCTCGGCGCTGTCTGGAGCAAAAAAGACAAACGTCCAGCTTTTGCTGCCACAGCAAAGGTGCCAGCGGGGAAAAGTGATGCTGGTCCTCACTGCCTCCTGGAACCCCTTCAAATGCCCCAGACAATTTGGCCCTCTCTGCTTTCCTGCAGACTCTATCCTCAAAAGCACCTTTTTTCACTTTCGGCGCTCTCTGGAGCAAAAAAGACAAACGTCCAGCTTTTGCTGCCACAGCTAAAGTGCCAGCGGGGAAAAGTGATGCTGGCCCTCACTGCCTCCTGGAACCCCTTCAAATGCCCCAGACAATTTGGCCCTCTCTGCTTTCCTGAGGACTCTATCCGCAAAAGCAAATTTTTTCACTCTCGGCGCTGTCTGGAGCAAAAAAGACAAACGTCCAGCTTTTGCTGCCACAGCAAAGGTGCCAGCGGGGAAAAGTGATGCTGGTCCTCATAGCCTCCTGGAACCCCTTCAAATGCCCCAGACAATTTGGCCCTCTCTGCTTTCCTGAGGACTCTATCCGCAAAAGCACCTTTTTTCACTTTCGGCGCTCTCTGGAGCAAAAAAGACAAACATCCATCTTTTGCTGCCACAGCAAAGGTGCCAGCGGGGAAAAGTGATGCTGGTCCTCACTGCCTCCTGGAACCCCTTCAAATGCCCCAGACAATTTGGCCCTCTCTGCTTTCCTGAGGACTCTATCCGCAAAAGCACCTTTTTTCACTTTCGGCGCTGTCTGGAGCAAAAAAGACAAACGTCCAGCTTTTGCTGCCACAGCAAAGGTGCCAGCGTGGAAAAGTGATGCTGGTCCTCACTGCCTCCTGGAACCCCTTCAAATGCCCCAGACAATTTGGCCCTCTCTGCTTTCCTGAGGACTCTATCCGCAAAAGCACCTTTTTTCACTTTCGGCGCTGTCTGGAGCAAAAAAGACAAACGTCCAGCTTTTGCTGCCACAGCAAAGGTGCCAGCAGGGAAAAGTCATGCTGGTCCTCACTGCCTCCTGGAACACCTTCAAATGCCCCAGACAATTTGGCCCTCTCTGCTTTCCTGTGGACTCTATCCTCAAAAGCACCTTTTTTCACTTTCGGCGCTGTCTGGAGCAAAAATACAAACGTCCAGCTTTTGCTGCCACAGCAAAGGTGCCAGCGGGGAAAAGTGATGCTGGTTCTCACTGCCTCCTGGAACCCCTTCAAATGCCCCAGACAATTTGGCCCTCTCTGCTTTCCTCAGGACTCTATCCGCAAAAGCACCTTTTTTCACTTTCGGCGCTGTCTGGAGCAAAAAAGACAAACGTCCAGCTTTTGCTGCCACAGCTAAAGTGCCAGCGGGGAAAAGTGATGCTGGTCCTCACTGCCTCCTGGAACCCCTTCAAATCCCCCAGACAATTTGGCCCTCTCTGCTTTCCTGAGGACTCTATCCGCAAAAGCACCTTTTTTCACTTTCGGCGTATCTGGAGCAAAAAAGACAAACGTCCAGATTTTGCTGCCACAGCTAAAGTGCCAGCGGGGAAAAGTGATGCTGGCCCTCACTGCCTCCTGGAACCCCTTCAAATGCCCCAGACAATTTGGCCCTCTCTGCTTTCCTGAGGACTCTATCCGCAAAAGCACCTTTTTTCACTTTCGGCGCTCTCTGGAGCAAAAAAGACAAACGTCCAGCTTTTGCTGCCACAGCAAAGGTGCCAGCGGGGAAAAGTGATGCTGGTCCTCACTGCCTCCTGGAACCCCTTCAAATGCCCCAGACAATTTGGCCCTCTCTGCTTTCCTGAGGACTCTATCCTCAAAAGCACCTTTTTTCACTTTTGGCGCTCTCTGGAGCAAAAAAGACAAACGTCCAGATTTTGCTGCCACAGCTAAAGTGCCAGCGGGGAAAAGTGATGCTGGTCCTCACTGCCTCCTGGAACCCCTTCAAATGCCCCAGACAATTTGGCCCTCTCTGCTTTCCTGAGGACTCTATCCGCAAAAGCACCTTTTTTCACTTTCGGCGCTGTCTGGAGCAAAAAAGACAAACGTCCAGCTTTTGCTGCCACAGCAAAGGTGCCAGCGGGGAAAAGTGATGCTGGTCCTCACTGCCTCCTGGAACCCCTTCAAATGCCCCAGACAATTTGGCCCTCTCTGCTTTCCTGAGGACTCTATCCGCAAAAGCACCTTTTATCACTTTCGGCGCTGTCTGGAGCAAAAATACAAACGTCCAGCTTTTGCTGCCACAGCAAAGGTGCCAGCGGGGAAAAGTGATGCTGGTTCTCACTGCCTCCTGGAACCCCTTCAAATGCCCCAGACAATTTGGCCCTCTCTGCTTTCCTGAGGACTCTATCCGCAAAAGCACCTTTTTTCACTTTCGGCGCTGTCTGGAGCAAAAAAGACAAACGTCCAGCTTTTGCTGCCACAGCTAAAGTGCCAGCGGGGAAAAGTGATGCTGGTCCTCACTGCCTCCTGGAACCCCTTCAAATGCCCCAGACAATTTGGTCCTCTCTGCTTTCCTGAGGACTCTATCCGCAAAAGCACCTTTTTTCACTTTCGGCGTATCTGGAGCAAAAAAGACAAACGTCCAGATTTTGCTGCCACAGCTAAAGTGCCAGCGGGGAAAAGTGATGCTGGCCCTCACTGCCTCCTGGAACCCCTTCAAATGCCCCAGACAATTTGGCCCTCTCTGCTTTCCTGAGGACTCTATCCGCAAAAGCAAATTTTTTCACTCTCGGCGCTGTCTGGAGCAAAAAAGACAAACGTCCAGCTTTTGCTGCCACAGCAAAGGTGCCAGCGGGGAAAAGTGATGCTGGTCCTCACTGCCTCCTGGAACCCCTTCAAATGCCCCAGACAATTTGGCCCTCTCTGCTTTCCTGAGGACTCTATCCTCAAAAGCACCTTTTTTCACTTTCAGCGCTCTCTGGAGCAAAAAAGACAAACGTCCAGCTTTTGCTGCCACAGCTAAAGTGCCAGCGGGGAAAAGTGATGCTGGCCCTCACTGCCTCCTGGAACCCCTTCAAATGCCCCAGACAATTTGGCCCTCTCTGCTTTCCTGAGGACTCTATCCGCAAAAGCAAATTTTTTCACTCTCGGCGCTGTCTGGAGCAAAAAAGACAAACGTCCAGCTTTTGCTGCCACAGCAAAGGTGCCAGCGGGGAAAAGTGATGCTGGTCCTCATAGCCTCCTGGAACCCCTTCAAATGCCCCAGACAATTTCGCCCTCTCTGCTATCCTGAGGACTCTATCCGCAAAAGCACCTTTTTTCACTTTCGGCGCTCTCTGGAGCAAAAAAGACAAACATCCAGCTTTTGCTGCCACAGCAAAGGTGCCAGCGGGGAAAAGTGATGCTGGTCCTCACTGCCTCCTGGAACCCCTTCAAATGCCCCAGAAAATTTGGCCCTCTCTGCTTTCCTGAGGACTCTATCCGCAAAAGCAACTTTTTTCACTTTCGGCGCTGTCTGGAGCAAAAAAGACAAACGTCCAGCTTTTGCTGCCACAGCAAAGGTGCCAGCGGGGAAAAGTGATGCTGGTCCTCACTGCCTCCTGGAACCCCTTCAAATGCCCCAGACAATTTGGCCCTCTCTGCTTTCCTGAGGACTCTATCCGCAAAAGCACCTTTTTTCACTTTCGGCGCTGTCTGGAGCAAAAAAGACAAACGTCCAGCTTTTGCTGCCACAGCAAAGGTGCCAGCAGGGAAAAGTCATGCTGGTCCTCACTGCCTCCTGGAACCCCTTCAAATGCCCCAGACAATTTGGCCCTCTCTGCTTTCCTGAGGACTCTATCCGCAAAAGCACCTTTTTTCACTTTCGGCGCTGTCTGGAGCAAAAAAGACAAACGTCCAGCTTTTGCTGCCACAGCTAAAGTGCCAGCGGGGAAAAGTGATGCTGGTCCTCACTGCCTCCTGGAACCCCTTCAAATGCCCCAGACAATTTGGCCCTCTCTGCTTTCCTGAGGACTCTATCCGCAAAAGCACCTTTTTTCACTTTCGGCGCTGTCTGGAGCAAAAATACAAACGTCCAGCTTTTGTTGCCACAGCAAAGGTGCCAGCGGGGAAAAGTGATGCTGGTTCTCACTGCCTCCTGGAACCCCTTCAAATGCCCCAGACAATTTGGCCCTCTCTGCTTTCCTGAGGACTCTATCCGCAAAAGCACCTTTTTTCACTTTCGGCGTATCTGGAGCAAAAAAGACAAACGTCCAGATTTTGCTGCCACAGCTAAAGTGCCAGCGGGGAAAAGTGATGCTGGCCCTCACTGCCTCCTGGAACCCCTTCAAATGCCCCAGACAATTTGGCCCTCTCTGCTTTCCTGAGGACTCTATCCGCAAAAGCAAATTTTTTCACTCTCGGCGCTGTCTGGAGCAAAAAAGACAAACGTCCAGCTTTTGCTGCCACAGCAAAGGTGCCAGCGGGGAAAAGTGATGCTGGTCCTCACTGCCTCCTGGAACCCCTTCAAATGCCCCAGACAATTTGGCCCTCTCTGCTTTCCTGAGGACTCTATCCTCAAAAGCACCTTTTTTCACTTTCGGCGCTCTCTGGAGCAAAAAAGACAAACGTCCAGCTTTTGCTGCCACAGCTAAAGTGCCAGCGGGGAAAAGTGATGCTGGCCCTCACTGCCTCCTGGAACCCCTTCAAATGCCCCAGACAATTTGGCCCTCTCTGCTTTCCTGAGGACTCTATCCGCAAAAGCACCTTTTTTCACTTTCGGCGCTGTCTGGAGCAAAAAAGACAAACGTCCAGATTTTGCTGCCACAGCTAAAGTGCCAGCGGGGAAAAGTGATGCTGGTCCTCACTGCCTCCTGGAACCCCTTCAAATGCCCCAGACAATTTGGTCCTCTCTGCTTTCCTGAGGACTCTATCCGCAAAAGCACCTTTTTTCACTTTCGGCGTATCTGGAGCAAAAAAGACAAACGTCCAGATTTTGCTGCCACAGATAAAGTGCCAGCGGGGAAAAGTGATGCTGGCCCTCACTGCCTCCTGGAACCCCTTCAAATGCCCCAGACAATTTGGCCCTCTCTGCTTTCCTGAGGACTCTATCCGCAAAAGCAAATTTTTTCATTCTCGGCGCTGTCTGGAGCAAAAAAGACAAACGTCCAGCTTTTGCTGCCACAGCAAAGGTGCCAGCGGGGAAAAGTGATGCTGGTCCTCACTGCCTCCTGGAACCCCTTCAAATGCCCCAGACAATTTGGCCCTCTCTGCTTTCCTGAGGACTCTATCCTCAAAAGCACCTTTTTTCACTTTCGGCGCTCTCTGGAGCAAAAAAGACAAACGTCCAGCTTTTGCTGCCACAGCTAAAGTGCCAGCGGGGAAAAGTGATGCTGGCCCTCACTGCCTCCTGGAACCCCTTCAAATGCCCCAGACAATTTGGCCCTCTCTGCTTTCCTGAGGACTCTATCCGCAAAAGCAAATTTTTTCACTCTCGGCGCTGTCTGGAGCAAAAAAGACAAACGTCCAGCTTTTGCTGCCACAGCAAAGGTGCCAGCGGGGAAAAGTGATGCTGGTCCTCATAGCCTCCTGGAACCCCTTCAAATGCCCCAGACAATTTGGCCCTCTCTGCTTTCCTGAGGACTCTATCCGCAAAAGCACCTTTTTTCACTTTCGGCGCTGTCTGGAGCAAAAAAGACAAACATCCAGCTTTTGCTGCCACAGCAAAGGTGCCAGCGGGGAAAAGTGATGCTGGTCCTCACTGCCTCCTGGAACCCCTTCAAATGCCCCAGACAATTTGGCCCTCTCTGCTTTCCTGAGGACTCTATCCGCAAAAGCACCTTTTTTCACTTTCGGCGCTGTCTGGAGCAAAAAAGACAAACGTCCAGCTTTTGCTGCCACAGCAAAGGTGCCAGCGGGGAAAAGTGATGCTGGTCCTCACTGCCTCCTGGAACCCCTTCAAATGCCCCAGACAATTTGGCCCTCTCTGCTTTCCTGAGGACTCTATCCGCAAAAGCACCTTTTTTCACTTTCGGCGCTCTCTGGAGCAAAAAAGACAAACGTCCAGCTTTTGCTGCCACAGCAAAGGTGCCAGCAGGGAAAAGTGATGCTGGCCCTCACTGCCTCCTGGAACCCCTTCAAATGCCCCAGACAATTTGGCCCTCTCTGCTTTCCTGAGGACTCTATCCGCAAAAGCAAATTTTTTCACTCTCGGCGCTGTCTGGAGCAAAAAAGACAAACGTCCAGCTTTTGCTGCCACAGCAAAGGTGCCAGCGGGGAAAAGTGATGCTGGTCCTCACTGCCTCCTGGAACCCCTTCAAATGCCCCAGACAATTTGGCCCTCTCTGCTTTCCTGAGGACTCTATCCTCAAAAGCACCTTTTTTCACTTTCGGCGCTCTCTGGAGCAAAAAAGACAAACGTCCAGCTTTTGCTGCCACAGCTAAAGTGCCAGCGGGGAAAAGTGATGCTGGCCCTCACTGCCTCCTGGAACCCCTTCAAATGCCCCAGACAATTTGGCCCTCTCTGCTTTCCTGAGGACTCTATCCGCAAAAGCACCTTTTTTCACTTTCGGCGCTGTCTGGAGCAAAAAAGACAAACGTCCAGATTTTGCTGCCACAGCTAAAGTGCCAGCGGGGAAAAGTGATGCTGGTCCTCACTGCCTCCTGGAACCCCTTCAAATGCCCCAGACAATTTGGTCCTCTCTGCTTTCCTGAGGACTCTATCCGCAAAAGCACCTTTTTTCACTTTCGGCGTATCTGGAGCAAAAAAGACAAACGTCCAGATTTTGCTGCCACAGATAAAGTGCCAGCGGGGAAAAGTGATGCTGGCCCTCACTGCCTCCTGGAACCCCTTCAAATGCCCCAGACAATTTGGCCCTCTCTGCTTTCCTGAGGACTCTATCCGCAAAAGCAAATTTTTTCACTCTCGGCGCTGTCTGGAGCAAAAAAGACAAACGTCCAGCTTTTGCTGCCACAGCAAAGGTGCCAGCGGGGAAAAGTGATGCTGGTCCTCACTGCCTCCTGGAACCCCTTCAAATGCCCCAGACAATTTGGCCCTCTCTGCTTTCCTGAGGACTCTATCCTCAAAAGCACCTTTTTTCACTTTCGGCGCTCTCTGGAGCAAAAAAGACAAACGTCCAGCTTTTGCTGCCACAGCTAAAGTGCCAGCGGGGAAAAGTGATGCTGGCCCTCACTGCCTCCTGGAACCCCTTCAAATGCCCCAGACAATTTGGCCCTCTCTGCTTTCCTGAGGACTCTATCCGCAAAAGCAAATTTTTTCACTCTCGGCGCTGTCTGGAGCAAAAAAGACAAACGTCCAGCTTTTGCTGCCACAGCAAAGGTGCCAGCGGGGAAAAGTGATGCTGGTCCTCATAGCCTCCTGGAACCCCTTCAAATGCCCCAGACAATTTGGCCCTCTCTGCTTTCCTGAGGACTCTATCCGCAAAAGCACCTTTTTTCACTTTCGGCGCTGTCTGGAGCAAAAAAGACAAACATCCAGCTTTTGCTGCCACAGCAAAGGTGCCAGCGGGGAAAAGTGATGCTGGTCCTCACTGCCTCCTGGAACCCCTTCAAATGCCCCAGACAATTTGGCCCTCTCTGCTTTCCTGAGGACTCTATCCGCAAAAGCACCTTTTTTCACTTTCGGCGCTGTCTGGAGCAAAAAAGACAAACGTCCAGCTTTTGCTGCCACAGCAAAGGTGCCAGCGGGGAAAAGTGATGCTGGTCCTCACTGCCTCCTGGAACCCCTTCAAATGCCCCAGACAATTTGGCCCTCTCTGCTTTCCTGAGGACTCTATCCGCAAAAGCACCTTTTTTCACTTTCGGCGCTCTCTGGAGCAAAAAAGACAAACGTCCAGCTTTTGCTGCCACAGCAAAGGTGCCAGCAGGGAAAAGTCATGCTGGTCCTCACTGCCTCCTGGAACACCTTCAAATGCCCCAGACAATTTGGCCCTCTCTGCTTTCCTGAGGACTCTATCCGCAAAAGCACCTTTTTTCACTTTCGGCGCTGTCTGGAGCAAAAAAGACAAACGTCCAGATTTTGCTGCCACAGCTACAGTGCCAGCGGGGAAAAGTGATGCTGGTCCTCACTGCCTCCTGGAACCCCTTCAAATGCCCCAGACAATTTGGTCCTCTCTGCTTTCCTGAGGACTCTATCCGCAAAAGCACCTTTTTTCACTTTCGGCGTATCTGGAGCAAAAAAGACAAACGTCCAGATTTTGCTGCCACAGATAAAGTGCCAGCGGGGAAAAGTGATGCTGGCCCTCACTGCCTCCTGGAACCCCTTCAAATGCCCCAGACAATTTGGCCCTCTCTGCTTTCCTGAGGACTCTATCCGCAAAAGCAAATTTTTTCACTCTCGGCGCTGTCTGGAGCAAAAAAGACAAACGTCCAGCTTTTGCTGCCACAGCAAAGGTGCCAGCGGGGAAAAGTGATGCTGGTCCTCACTGCCTCCTGGAACCCCTTCAAATGCCCCAGACAATTTGGCCCTCTCTGCTTTCCTGAGGACTCTATCCTCAAAAGTACCTTTTTTCACTTTCGGCGCTCTCTGGAGCAAAAAAGACAAACGTCCAGCTTTTGCTGCCACAGCTAAAGTGCCAGCGGGGAAAAGTGATGCTGGCCCTCACTGCCTCCTGGAACCCCTTCAAATGCCCCAGACAATTTGGCCCTCTCTGCTTTCCTGAGGACTCTATCCGCAAAAGCAAATTTTTTCACTCTCGGCGCTGTCTGGAGCAAAAAAGACAAACGTCCAGCTTTTGCTGCCACAGCAAAGGTGCCAGCGGGGAAAAGTGATGCTGGTCCTCATAGCCTCCTGGAACCCCTTCAAATGCCCCAGACAATTTGGCCCTCTCTGCTTTCCTGAGGACTCTATCCGCAAAAGCACCTTTTTTCACTTTCGGCGATCTCTGGAGCAAAAAAGACAAACGTCCAGCTTTTGCTGCCACAGCAAAGGTGCCAGCGGGGAAAAGTGATGCTGGTCCTCACTGCCTCCTGGAACCCCTTCAAATGCCCCAGACAATCTGGCCCTCTCTGCTTTCCTGAGGACTCTATCCGCAAAAGCACCTTTTTTCACTTTCGGCGCTGTCTGGAGCAAAAAAGACAAACGTCCAGCTTTTGCTGCCACAGCAAAGGTGCCAGCGGGGAAAAGTGATGCTGGTCCTCACTGCCTCCTGGAACCCCTTCAAATGCCCCAGACAATTTGGCCCTCTCTGCTTTCCTGAGGACTCTATCCGCAAAAGCACCTTTTTTCACTTTCGGCGCTCTCTGGAGCAAAAAAGACAAACGTCCAGCTTTTGCTGCCACAGCTAAAGTGCCAGCGGGGAAAAGTGATGCTGGTCCTCACTGCCTCCTGGAACCCCTTCAAATGCCCCAGACAATTTGGCCCTCTCTGCTTTCCTGAGGACTCTATCCTCAAAAGCACCTTTTTTCACTTCCGGCGCTCTCTGGAGCAAAAAAGACAAACGTCCAGATTTTGCTGCCACAGCTAAAGTGCCAGCGGGAAAAAGTGATGCTGGTCCTCACTGCCTCCTGGAACCCCTTCAAATGCCCCAGACAATTTGGCCCTCTCTGCTTTCCTGAGGACTCTATCCGCAAAAGCACCTTTTTTCACTTTCGGCGCTCTCTGGAGCAAAAAAGACAAACGTCCAGCTTTTGCTGCCACAGCAAAGGTGCCAGCGGGGAAAAGTGATGCTGGTCCTCACTGCCTCCTGGAACCCCTTCAAATGCCCCAGACAATTTGGCCCTCTCTGCTTTCCTGAGGACTCTATCCGCAAAAGCACCTTTTTTCACTTTCGGCGCTGTCTGGAGCAAAAATACAAACGTCCAGCTTTTGCTGCCACAGCAAAGGTGCCAGCGGGGAAAAGTGATGCTGGTTCTCACTGCCTCCTGGAACCCCTTTAAATGCCCCAGACAATTTGGCCCTCTCTGCTTTCCTGAGGACTCTATCCGCAAAAGCACCTTTTTTCACTTTCGGCGCTGTCTGGAGCAAAAAAGACAAACGTCCAGCTTTTGCTGCCACAGCAAAGGTGCCAGCAGGGAAAAGTCATGCTGGTCCTCACTGCCTCCTGGAACACCTTCAAATGCCCCAGACAATTTGGCCCTCTCTGCTTTCCTGAGGACTCTATCCGCAAAAGCACCTTTTTTCACTTTCGGCGCTCTCTGGAGCAAAAAAGACAAACGTCCAGCTTTTGCTGCCACAGCAAAGGTGCCAGCGGGGAAAAGTGATGCTGGTCCTCACTGCCTCCTGGAACCCCTTCAAATGCCCCAGACAATTTGGCCCTCTCTGCTTTCCTGAGGACTCTATCCTCAAAAGCACCTTTTTTCACTTTCGGCGCTCTCTGGAGCAAAAAAGACAAACGTCCAGCTTTTGCTGCCACAGCAAAGGTGCCAGCGGGGAAAAGTGATGCTGGTCCTCACTGCCTCCTGGAACCCCTTCAAATGCCCCAGACAATTTGGCCCTCTCTGCTTTCCTGAGGACTCTATCCGCAAAAGCACCTTTTTTCACTTTCGGCGCTGTCTGGAGCAAAAAAGACAAACGTCCAGCTTTTGCTGCCACAGCTAAAGTGCCAGCGGGGAAAAGTGATGCTGGTCCTCACTGCCTCCTGGAACCCCTTCAAATGCCCCAGACAATTTGGCCCTCTCTGCTTTCCTGAGGACTCTATCCGCAAAAGCACCTTTTTTCACTTTCGGCGCTGTCTGGAGCAAAAATACAAACGTCCAGCTTTTGCTGCCACAGCAAAGGTGCCAGCGGGGAAAAGTGATGCTGGTTCTCACTGCCTCCTGGAACCCCTTCAAATGCCCCAGACAATTTGGCCCTCTCTGCTTTCCTGAGGACTCTATCCGCAAAAGCACCTTTTTTCACTTTCGGCGTATCTGGAGCAAAAAAGACAAACGTCCAGATTTTGCTGCCACAGATAAAGTGCCAGCGGGGAAAAGTGATGCTGGCCCTCACTGCCTCCTGGAACCCCTTCAAATGCCCCAGACAATTTGGCCCTCTCTGCTTTCCTGAGGACTCTATCCGCAAAAGCAAATTTTTTCACTCTCGGCGCTGTCTGGAGCAAAAAAGACAAACGTCCAGCTTTTGCTGCCACAGCAAAGGTGCCAGCGGGGAAAAGTGATGCTGGTCCTCACTGCCTCCTGGAACCCCTTCAAATGCCCCAGACAATTTGGCCCTCTCTGCTTTCCTGAGGACTCTATCCTCAAAAGCACCTTTTTTCACTTTCGGCGCTGTCTGGAGCAAAAAAGACAAACGTCCAGCTTTTGCTGCCACAGCTAAAGTGCCAGCGGGGAAAAGTGATGCTGGCCCTCACTGCCTCCTGGAACCCCTTCAAATGCCCCAGACAATTTGGCCCTCTCTGCTTTCCTGAGGACTCTATCCGCAAAAGCACCTTTTTTCACTTTCGGCGCTGTCTGGAGCAAAAAAGACAAACGTCCAGATTTTGCTGCCACAGCTAAAGTGCCAGCGGGGAAAAGTGATGCTGGTCCTCACTGCCTCCTGGAACCCCTTCAAATGCCCCAGACAATTTGGTCCTCTCTGCTTTCCTGAGGACTCTATCCGCAAAAGCACCTTTTTTCACTTTCGGCGTATCTGGAGCAAAAAAGACAAACGTCCAGATTTTGCTGCCACAGATAAAGTGCCAGCGGGGAAAAGTGATGCTGGCCCTCACTGCCTCCTGGAACCCCTTCAAATGCCCCAGACAATTTGGCCCTCTCTGCTTTCCTGAGGACTCTATCCGCAAAAGCAAATTTTTTCACTCTCGGCGCTGTCTGGAGCAAAAAAGACAAACGTCCAGCTTTTGCTGCCACAGCAAAGGTGCCAGCGGGGAAAAGTGATGCTGGTCCTCACTGCCTCCTGGAACCCCTTCAAATGCCCCAGACAATTTGGCCCTCTCTGCTTTCCTGAGGACTCTATCCTCAAAAGCACCTTTTTTCACTTTCGGCGCTCTCTGGAGCAAAAAAGACAAACGTCCAGCTTTTGCTGCCACAGCTAAAGTGCCAGCGGGGAAAAGTGATGCTGGCCCTCACTGCCTCCTGGAACCCCTTCAAATGCCCCAGACAATTTGGCCCTCTCTGCTTTCCTGAGGACTCTATCCGCAAAAGCACCTTTTTTCACTCTCGGCGCTGTCTGGAGCAAAAAAGACAAACGTCCAGCTTTTGCTGCCACAGCAAAGGTGCCAGCGGGGAAAAGTGATGCTGGTCCTCATAGCCTCCTGGAACCCCTTCAAATGCCCCAGACAATTTGGCCCTCTCTGCTTTCCTGAGGACTCTATCCGCAAAAGCACCTTTTTTCACTTTCGGCGCTCTCTGGAGCAAAAAAGACAAACATCCAGCTTTTGCTGCCACAGCAAAGGTGCCAGCGGGGAAAAGTGATGCTGGTCCTCACTGCCTCCTGGAACCCCTTCAAATGCCCCAGACAATTTGGCCCTCTCTGCTTTCCTGAGGACTCTATCCGCAAAAGCACCTTTTTTCACTTTCGGCGATGTCTGGAGCAAAAAAGACAAACGTCCAGCTTTTGCTGCCACAGCAAAGGTGCCAGCGGGGAAAAGTGATGCTGGTCCTCACTGCCTCCTGGAACCCCTTCAAATGCCCCAGACAATTTGGCCCTCTCTGCTTTCCTGAGGACTCTATCCGCAAAAGCACCTTTTTTCACTTTCGGCGCTCTCTGGAGCAAAAAAGACAAACGTCCAGCTTTTGCTGCCACAGCAAAGGTGCCAGCAGGGAAAAGTCATGCTGGTCCTCACTGCCTCCTGGAACACCTTCAAATGCCCCAGACAATTTGGCCCTCTCTGCTTTCCTGAGGACTCTATCCGCAAAAGCACCTTTTTTCACTTTCGGCGCTGTCTGGAGCAAAAAAGACAAACGTCCAGATTTTGCTGCCACAGCTAAAGTGCCAGCGGGGAAAAGTGATGCTGGTCCTCACTGCCTCCTGGAACCCCTTCAAATGCCCCAGACAATTTGGTCCTCTCTGCTTTCCTGAGGACTCTATCCGCAAAAGCACCTTTTTTCACTTTCGGCTTATCTGGAGCAAAAAAGACAAACGTCCAGATTTTGCTGCCACAGATAAAGTGTCAGCGGGGAAAAGTGATGCTGGCCCTCACTGCCTCCTGGAACCCCTTCAAATGCCCCAGACAATTTGGCCCTCTCTGCTTTCCTGAGGACTCTATCCGCAAAAGCAAATTTTTTCACTCTCGGCGCTGTCTGGAGCAAAAAAGACAAACGTCCAGCTTTTGCTGCCACAGCAAAGGTGCCAGCGGGGAAAAGTGATGCTGGTCCTCACTGCCTCCTGGAACCCCTTCAAATGCCCCAGACAATTTGGCCCTCTCTGCTTTCCTGAGGACTCTATCCTCAAAAGCACCTTTTTTCACTTTCGGCGCTCTCTGGAGCAAAAAAGACAAACATCCAGCTTTTGCTGCCACAGCAAAGGTGCCAGCGGGGAAAAGTGATGCTGGTCCTCACTGCCTCCTGGAACCCCTTCAAATGCCCCAGACAATTTGGCCCTCTCTGCTTTCCTGAGGACTCTATCCGCAAAAGCACCTTTTTTCACTTTCGGCGCTGTCTGGAGCAAAAAAGACAAACGTCCAGCTTTTGCTGCCACAGCAAAGGTGCCAGCGGGGAAAAGTGATGCTGGTCCTCACTGCCTCCTGGAACCCCTTCAAATGCCCCAGACAATTTGGCCCTCTCTGCTTTCCTGAGGACTCTATCCGCAAAAGCACCTTTTTTCACTTTCGGCGCTCTCTGGAGCAAAAAAGACAAACGTCCAGCTTTTGCTGCCACAGCAAAGGTGCCAGCAGGGAAAAGTCATGCTGGTCCTCACTGCCTCCTGGAACCCCTTCAAATGCCCCAGACAATTTGGCCCTCTCTGCTTTCCTGAGGACTCTATCCTCAAAAGCACCTTTTTTCACTTTCGGCGCTGTCTGGAGCAAAAATACAAACGTCCAGCTTTTGCTGCCACAGCAAAGGTGCCAGCGGGGAAAAGTGATGCTGGTCCTCACTGCCTCCTGGAACCCCTTCAAATGCCCCAGACAATTTGGCCCTCTCTGCTTTCCTGAGGACTCTATCCGCAAAAGCACCTTTTTTCACTTTCGGCGCTGTCTGGAGCAAAAAAGACAAACGTCCAGCTTTTGCTGCCACAGCTAAAGTGCCAGCGGGGAAAAGTGATGCTGGTCCTCACTGCCTCCTGGAACCCCTTCAAATGCCCCAGACAATTTGGCCCTCTCTGCTTTCCTGAGGACTCTATCCGCAAAAGCACCTTTTTTCACTTTCGGCGTATCTGGAGCAAAAAAGACAAACGTCCAGATTTTGCTGCCACAGCTAAAGTGCCAGCAGGGAAAAGTGATGCTGGCCCTCACTGCCTCCTGGAACCCCTTCAAATGCCCCAGACAATTTGGCCCTCTCTGCTTTCCTGAGGACTCTATCCGCAAAAGCACCTTTTTTCACTTTCGGCGCTCTCTGGAGCAAAAAAGACAAACGTCCAGCTTTTGCTGCCACAGCAAAGGTGCCAGCGGGGAAAAGTGATGCTGGTCCTCACTGCCTCCTGGAACCCCTTCAAATCCCCCAGACAATTTGGCCCTCTCTGCTTTCCTGAGGACTCTATCCGCAAAAGCACCTTTTTTCACTTTCGGCGTATCTGGAGCAAAAAAGACAAACGTCCAGATTTTGCTGCCACAGCTAAAGTGCCAGCGGGGAAAAGTGATGCTGGCCCTCACTGCCTCCTGGAACCCCTTCAAATGCCCCAGACAATTTGGCCCTCTCTGCTTTCCTGAGGACTCTATCCGCAAAAGCACCTTTTTTCACTTTCGGCGCTCTCTGGAGCAAAAAAGACAAACGTCCAGCTTTTGCTGCCACAGCAAAGGTGCCAGCGGGGAAAAGTGATGCTGGTCCTCACTGCCTCCTGGAACCCCTTCAAATGCCCCAGACAATTTGGCCCTCTCTGCTTTCCTGAGGACTCTATCCTCAAAAGCACCTTTTTTCACTTTCGGCGCTGTCTGGAGCAAAAATACAAACGTCCAGCTTTTGCTGCCACAGCAAAGGTGCCAGCGGGGAAAAGTGATGCTGGTCCTCACTGCCTCCTGGAACCCCTTCAAATGCCCCAGACAATTTGGCCCTCTCTGCTTTCCTGAGGACTCTATCCGCAAAAGCACCTTTTTTCACTTTCGGCGCTGTCTGGAGCAAAAAAGACAAACGTCCAGATTTTGCTGCCACAGCTAAAGTGCCAGCGGGGAAAAGTGATGCTGGTCCTCACTGCCTCCTGGAACCCCTTCAAATGCCCCAGACAATTTGGCCCTCTCTGCTTTCCTGAGGACTCTATCCGCAAAAGCACCTTTTTTCACTTTCGGCGCTGTCTGGAGCAAAAAAGACAAACGTCCAGATTTTGCTGCCACAGCAAAGGTGCCAGCGGAGAAAAGTGATGCTGGTCCTCACTGCCTCCTGGAACCCCTTCAAATGCCCCAGACAATTTGGCCCTCTCTGCTTTCCTCAGGACTCTATCCGCAAAAGCAAATTTTTTCACTCTCGGCGCTGTCTGGAGCAAAAAAGACAAACGTCCAGCTTTTGCTGCCACAGCAAAGGTGCCAGCGGGGAAAAGTGATGCTGGTCCTCACTGCCTCCTGGAACCCCTTCAAATGCCCCAGACAATTTGGCCCTCTCTGCTTTCCTGAGCACTCTATCCTCAAAAGCACCTTTTTTCACTTTCGGCGCTGTCTGGAGCAAAAAAGACAAACGTCCAGATTTTGCTGCCACAGCTAAAGTGCCAGCGGGGAAAAGTGATGCTGGTCCTCACTGCCTCCTGGAACCCCTTCAAATGCCCCAGACAATTTGGCCCTCTCTGCTTTCCTGAGGACTCTATCCTCAAAAGCACCTTTTTTCACTTTCGGCGCTCTCTGGAGCAAAAATACAAACGTCCAGCTTTTGCTGCCACAGCAAAGGTGCCAGCGGGGAAAAGTGATGCTGGTTCTCACTGCCTCCTGGAACCCCTTCAAATGCCCCAGACAATTTGGCCCTCTCTGCTTTCCTGAGGACTCTATCCGCAAAAGCACCTTTTTTCACTTTCGGCGCTGTCTGGAGCAAAAAAGACAAACGTCCAGATTTTGCTGCCACAGCTAAAGTGCCAGCGGGGAAAAGTGATGCTGGTCCTCACTGCCTCCTGGAACCCCTTCAAATGCCCCAGACAATTTGGCCCTCTCTGCTTTCCTGAGGACTCTATCCGCAAAAGCACCTTTTTTCACTTTCGGCGCTCTCTGGAGCAAAAAAGACAAACGTCCAGCTTTTGCTGCCACAGCAAAGGTGCCAGCGGGGAAAAGTGATGCTGGTTCTCACTGCCTCCTGGAACCCCTTCAAATGCCCCAGACAATTTGGCCCTCTCTGCTTTCCTGAGGACTCTATCCGCAAAAGCACCTTTTTTCACTTTCGGCGCTGTCTGGAGCAAAAAAGACAAACGTCCAGCTTTTGCTGCCACAGCAAAGGTGCCAGCGGGGAAAAGTGATGCTGGTCCTCACTGCCTCCTGGAACCCCTTCAAATGCCCCAGACAATTTGGCCCTCTCTGCTTTCCTGAGGACTCTATCAGCAAAAGCACCTTTTTTCACTTTCGGCGCTCTCTGGAGCAAAAAAGACAAACGTCCAGCTTTTGCTGCCACAGCAAAGGTGCCAGCAGGGAAAAGTCATGCTGGTCCTCACTGCCTCCTGGAACACCTTCAAATGCCCCAGACAATTTGGCCCTCTCTGCTTTCCTGAGGACTCTATCCTCAAAAGCACCTTTTTTCACTTTCGGCGCTATCTGGAGCAAAAAGACAAACGTCCAGCTTTTGCTGCCACAGCAAAGGTGCCAGCGGGGAAAAGTGATGCTGGTCCTCACTGCCTCCTGGAACCCCTTCAAATGCCCCAGACAATTTGGCCCTCTCTGCTTTCCTCAGGACTCTATCCGCAAAAGCACCTTTTTTCACTTTCGGCGCTGTCTGGAGCAAAAAAGACAAACGTCCAGCTTTTGCTGCCACAGCTAAAGTGCCAGCGGGGAAAAGTGATGCTGGTCCTCACTGCCTCCTGGAACCCCTTCAAATGCCCCAGACAATTTGGCCCTCTCTGCTTTCCTGAGGACTCTATCCGCAAAAGCACCTTTTTTCACTTTCGGCGTATCTGGAGCAAAAAAGACAAACGTCCAGATTTTGCTGCCACAGCTAAAGTGCCAGCGGGGAAAAGTGATGCTGGCCCTCACTGCCTCCTGGAACCCCTTCAAATGCCCCAGACAATTTGGCCCTCTCTGCTTTCCTGAGGACTCTATCCGCAAAAGCACCTTTTTTCACTTTCGGCGCTCTCTGGAGCAAAGAAGACAAACGTCCAGCTTTTGCTGCCACAGCAAAGGTGCCAGCGGGGAAAAGTGATGCTGGTCCTCACTGCCTCCTGGAACCCCTTCAAATGCCCCAGACAATTTGGCCCTCTCTGCTTTCCTGAGGACTCTATCCTCAAAAGCACCTTTTTTCACTTTCGGCGCTGTCTGGAGCAAAAATACAAACGTCCAGCTTTTGCTGCCACAGCAAAGGTGCCAGCGGGGAAAAGTGATGCTGGTCCTCACTGCCTCCTGGAACCCCTTCAAATGCCCCAGACAATTTGGCCCTCTCTGCTTTCCTGAGGACTCTATCCGCAAAAGCACCTTTTTTCACTTTCGGCGATGTCTGGAGCAAAAAAGACAAACGTCCAGCTTTTGCTGCCACAGCAAAGGTGCCAGCGGGGAAAAGTGATGCTGGTCCTCACTGCCTCCTGGAACCCCTTCAAATGCCCCAGACAATTTGGCCCTCTCTGCTTTCCTGAGGACTCTATCCGCAAAAGCACCTTTTTTCACTTTCGGCGCTCTCTGGAGCAAAAAAGACAAACGTCCAGCTTTTGCTGCCACAGCAAAGGTGCCAGCAGGGAAAAGTCATGCTGGTCCTCACTGCCTCCTGGAACACCTTCAAATGCCCCAGACAATTTGGCCCTCTCTGCTTTCCTGAGGACTCTATCCGCAAAAGCACCTTTTTTCACTTTCGGCGCTGTCTGGAGCAAAAAAGACAAACGTCCAGATTTTGCTGCCACAGCTAAAGTGCCAGCGGGGAAAAGTGATGCTGGTCCTCACTGCCTCCTGGAACCCCTTCAAATGCCCCAGACAATTTGGTCCTCTCTGCTTTCCTGAGGACTCTATCCGCAAAAGCACCTTTTTTCACTTTCGGCGTATCTGGAGCAAAAAAGACAAACGTCCAGATTTTGCTGCCACAGATAAAGTGCCAGCGGGGAAAAGTGATGCTGGCCCTCACTGCCTCCTGGAACCCCTTCAAATGCCCCAGACAATTTGGCCCTCTCTGCTTTCCTGAGGACTCTATCCGCAAAAGCAAATTTTTTCACTCTCGGCGCTGTCTGGAGCAAAAAAGACAAACGTCCAGCTTTTGCTGCCACAGCAAAGGTGCCAGCGGGGAAAAGTGATGCTGGTCCTCACTGCGTCCTGGAACCCCTTCAAATGCCCCAGACAATTTGGCCCTCTCTGCTTTCCTGAGGACTCTATCCTCAAAAGCACCTTTTTTCACTTTCGGCGCTCTCTGGAGCAAAAAAGACAAACGTCCAGCTTTTGCTGCCACAGCTAAAGTGCCAGCGGGGAAAAGTGATGCTGGCCCTCACTGCCTCCTGGAACCCCTTCAAATGCCCCAGACAATTTGGCCCTCTCTGCTTTCCTGAGGACTCTATCCGCAAAAGCAAATTTTTTCACTCTCGGCGCTGTCTGGAGCAAAAAAGACAAACGTCCAGCTTTTGCTGCCACAGCAAAGGTGCCAGCGGGGAAAAGTGATGCTGGTCCTCATAGCCTCCTGGAACCCCTTCAAATGCCCCAGACAATTTGGCCCTCTCTGCTTTCCTGAGGACTCTATCCGCAAAAGCACCTTTTTTCACTTTCGGCGCTCTCTGGAGCAAAAAAGACAAACATCCAGCTTTTGCTGCCACAGCAAAGGTGCCAGCGGGGAAAAGTGATGCTGGTCCTCACTGCCTCCTGGAACCCCTTCAAATGCCCCAGACAATTTGGCCCTCTCTGCTTTCCTGAGGACTCTATCCGCAAAAGCACCTTTTTTCACTTTCGGCGCTGTCTGGAGCAAAAAAGACAAACGTCCAGCTTTTGCTGCCACAGCAAAGGTGCCAGCGGGGAAAAGTGATGCTGGTCCTCACTGCCTCCTGGAACCCCTTCAAATGCCCCAGACAATTTGGCCCTCTCTGCTTTCCTGAGGACTCTATCCGCAAAAGCACCTTTTTTCACTTTCGGCGCTCTCTGGAGCAAAAAAGACAAACGTCCAGCTTTTGCTGCCACAGCAAAGGTGCCAGCAGGGAAAAGTCATGCTGGTCCTCACTGCCTCCTGGAACCCCTTCAAATGCCCCAGACAATTTGGCCCTCTCTGCTTTCCTGAGGACTCTATCCTCAAAAGCACCTTTTTTCACTTTCGGCGCTGTCTGGAGCAAAAATACAAACGTCCAGCTTTTGCTGCCACAGCAAAGGTGCCAGCGGGGAAAAGTGATGCTGGTCCTCACTGCCTCCTGGAACCCCTTCAAATGCCCCAGACAATTTGGCCCTCTCTGCTTTCCTGAGGACTCTATCCGCAAAAGCACCTTTTTTCACTTTCGGCGCTCTCTGGAGCAAAAAAGACAAACGTCCAGCTTTTGCTGCCACAGCTAAAGTGCCAGCGGGGAAAAGTGATGCTGGTCCTCACTGCCTCCTGGAACCCCTTCAAATGCCCCAGACAATTTGGCCCTCTCTGCTTTCCTGAGGGACTCTATCCGCAAAAGCACCTTTTTTCACTTTCGGCCTATCTGGAGCAAAAAAGACAAACGTCCAGATTTTGCTGCCACAGCTAAAGTGCCAGCGGGGAAAAGTGATGCTGGCCCTCACTGCCTCCTGGAACCCCTTCAAATGCCCCAGACAATTTGGCCCTCTCTGCTTTCCTGAGGACTCTATCCTCAAAAGCACCTTTTTTCACTTTCGGCGCTGTCTGGAGCAAAAATACAAACGTCCAGCTTTTGCTGCCACAGCAAAGGTGCCAGCGGGGAAAAAGTGATGCTGGTCCTCACTGCCTCCTGGAACCCCTTCAAATGCCCCAGACAATTTGGCCCTCTCTGCTTTCCTGAGGACTCTATCCGCAAAAGCACCTTTTTTCACTTTCGGCGCTGTCTGGAGCAAAAAAGACAAACGTCCAGATTTTGCTGCCACAGCTAAAGTGCCAGCGGGGAAAAGTGATGCTGGTCCTCACTGCCTCCTGGAACCCCTTCAAATGCCCCAGACAATTTGGCCCTCTCTGCTTTCCTGAGGACTCTATCCGCAAAAGCACCTTTTTTCACTTTCGGCGCTGTCTGGAGCAAAAAAGACAAACGTCCAGATTTTGCTGCCACAGCAAAGGTGCCAGCGGAGAAAAGTGATGCTGGTCCTCACTGCCTCCTGGAACCCCTTCAAATGCCCCAGACAATTTGGCCCTCTCTGCTTTCCTCAGGACTCTATCCCGCAAAAGCAAATTTTTTCACTCTCGGCGCTGTCTGGAGCAAAAAAGACAAACGTCCAGCTTTTGCTGCCACAGCAAAGGTGCCAGCGGGGGAAAAGTGATGCTGGTCCTCACTCCTGGAACCCCTTCAAATGCCCCAGACAATTTGGCCCTCTCTGCTTTCCTGAGCACTCTATCCTCAAAAGCACCTTTTTTCACTTTCGGCGCTGTCTGGAGCAAAAAAGACAAACGTCCAGATTTTGCTGCCACAGCTAAAGTGCCAGCGGGGAAAAGTGATGCTGGTCCTCACTGCCTCCTGGAACCCCTTCAAATGCCCCAGACAATTTGGCCCTCTCTGCTTTCCTGAGGACTCTATCCTCAAAAGCACCTTTTTTCACTTTCGGCGCTCTCTGGAGCAAAAATACAAACGTCCAGCTTTTGCTGCCACAGCAAAGGTGCCAGCGGGGAAAAGTGATGCTGGTTCTCACTGCCTCCTGGAACCCCTTCAAATGCCCCAGACAATTTGGCCCTCTCTGCTTTCCTGAGGACTCTATCCGCAAAAGCACCTTTTTTCACTTTCGGCGCTGTCTGGAGCAAAAAAGACAAACGTCCAGATTTTGCTGCCACAGCTAAAGTGCCAGCGGGGAAAAGTGATGCTGGTCCTCACTGCCTCCTGGAACCCCTTCAAATGCCCCAGACAATTTGGCCCTCTCTGCTTTCCTGAGGACTCTATCCGCAAAAGCACCTTTTTTCACTTTCGGCGCTCTCTGGAGCAAAAAAGACAAACGTCCAGCTTTTGCTGCCACAGCAAAGGTGCCAGCGGGGAAAAGTGATGCTGGTTCTCACTGCCTCCTGGAACCCCTTCAAATGCCCCAGACAATTTGGCCCTCTCTGCTTTCCTGAGGACTCTATCCGCAAAAGCACCTTTTTTCACTTTCGGCGCTCTCTGGAGCAAAAAAGACAAACGTCCAGCTTTTGCTGCCACAGCAAAGGTGCCAGCGGGGAAAAGTGATGCTGGTCCTCACTGCCTCCTGGAACCCCTTCAAATGCCCCAGACAATTTGGCCCTCTCTGCTTTCCTGAGGACTCTATCAGCAAAAGCACCTTTTTTCACTTTCGGCGCTCTCTGGAGCAAAAAAGACAAACGTCCAGCTTTTGCTGCCACAGCAAAGGTGCCAGCAGGGAAAAGTCATGCTGGTCCTCACTGCCTCCTGGAACACCTTCAAATGCCCCAGACAATTTGGCCCTCTCTGCTTTCCTGAGGACTCTATCCTCAAAAGCACCTTTTTTCACTTTCGGCGCTGTCTGGAGCAAAAATACAAACGTCCAGCTTTTGCTGCCACAGCAAAGGTGCCAGCGGGGAAAAGTGATGCTGGTCCTCACTGCCTCCTGGAACCCCTTCAAATGCCCCAGACAATTTGGCCCTCTCTGCTTTCCTGAGGACTCTATCCGCAAAAGCACCTTTTTTCACTTTCGGCGCTGTCTGGAGCAAAAAAGACAAACGTCCAGCTTTTGCTGCCACAGCAAAGGTGCCAGCGGGGAAAAGTGATGCTGGTCCTCACTGCCTCCTGGAACCCCTTCAAACGCCCCAGACAATTTGGCCCTCTCTGCTTTCCTGAGGACTCTATCCGCAAAAGCACCTTTTTTCACTTTCGGCGCTGTCTGGAGCAAAAAAGACAAACGTCCAGCTTTTGCTGCCACAGCAAAGGTGCCAGCAGGGAAAAGTCATGCTGGTCCTCACTGCCTCCTGGAACACCTTCAAATGCCCCAGACAATTTGGCCCTCTCTGCTTTCCTGAGGACTCTATCCGCAAAAGCACCTTTTTTCACTTTCGGCGTATCTGGAGCAAAAAAGACAAACGTCCAGATTTTGCTGCCACAGCAAAGGTGCCAGCGGGGAAAAGTGATGCTGGTCCTCACTGCCTCCTGGAACCCCTTCAAATGCCCCAGACAATTTGGCCCTCTCTGCTTTCCTGAGGACTCTATCCTCAAAAGCACCTTTTTTCACTTTCGGCGCTGTCTGGAGCAAAAATACAAACGTCCAGCTTTTGCTGCCACAGCAAAGGTGCCAGCGGGGAAAAGTGATGCTGGTCCTCACTGCCTCCTGGAACCCCTTCAAATGCCCCAGACAATTTGGCCCTCTCTGCTTTCCTGAGGACTCTATCCGCAAAAGCACCTTTTTTCACTTTCGGCGCTGTCTGGAGCAAAAAAGACAAACGTCCAGATTTTGCTGCCACAGCTAAAGTGCCAGCGGGGAAAAGTGATGCTGGTCCTCACTGCCTCCTGGAACCCCTTCAAATGCCCCAGACAATTTGGCCCTCTCTGCTATCCTGAGGACTCTATCCGCAAAAGCACCTTTTTTCACTTTCGGCGCTCTCTGGAGCAAAAAAGACAAACATCCAGCTTTTGCTGCCACAGCAAAGGTGCCAGCGGGGAAAAGTGATGCTGGTCCTCACTGCCTCCTGGAACCCCTTCAAATGCCCCAGACAATTTGGCCCTCTCTGCTTTCCTGAGGACTCTATCCGCAAAAGCACCTTTTTTCACTTTCGGCGCTGTCTGGAGCAAAAAAGACAAACGTCCAGCTTTTGCTGCCACAGCAAAGGTGCCAGCGGGGAAAAGTGATGCTGGTCCTCACTGCCTCCTGGAACCCCTTCAAATGCCCCAGACAATTTGGCCCTCTCTGCTTTCCTGAGGACTCTATCCGCAAAAGCACCTTTTTTCACTTTCGGCGCTGTCTGGAGCAAAAAAGACAAACGTCCAGCTTTTGCTGCCACAGCAAAGGTGCCAGCAGGGAAAAGTCATGCTGGTCCTCACTGCCTCCTGGAACCCCTTTAAATGCCCCAGACAATTTGGCCCTCTCTGCTTTCCTGAGGACTCTATCCTCAAAAGCACCTTTTTTCACTTTCGGCGCTGTCTGGAGCAAAAATACAAACGTCCAGCTTTTGCTGCCACAGCAAAGGTGCCAGTGGGGAAAAGTGATGCTGGTTCTCACTGCCTCCTGGAACCCCTTCAAATGCCCCAGACAATTTGGCCCTCTCTGCTTTCCTGAGGACTCTATCCGCAAAAGCACCTTTTTTCACTTTCGGCGCTGTCTGGAGCAAAAAAGACAAACGTCCAGCTTTTGCTGCCACAGCTAAAGTGCCAGCGGGGAAAAGTGATGCTGGCCCTCAC
Source organism: Vanellus vanellus (assembly GCF_965231255.1). Lineage (NCBI taxonomy): Eukaryota > Metazoa > Chordata > Aves > Charadriiformes > Charadriidae > Vanellus > Vanellus vanellus. The sequence continues at coordinate 159,993 of NW_028127364.1, forward strand.
TGCCTCCTGGAACCCCTTCAAATGCCCCATACAATTTGGCCCTCTCTGCTTTCCTGAGGACTCTATCCGCAAAAGCACCTTTTTTCACTTTCGGCGCTCTCTGGAGCAAAAAAGACAAACGTCCAGCTTTTGCTGCCACAGCAAAGGTGCCAGCGGGGAAAAGTGATGCTGGTCCTCACTGCCTCCTGGAACCCCTTCAAATGCCCCAGACAATTTGGCCCTCTCTGCTTTCCTGAGGACTCTATCCTCAAAAGCACCTTTTTTCACTTTCGGCGCTGTCTGGAGCAAAAATAAAAAACGTCCAGCTTTTGCAGCCACAGCAAAGGTGCCAGCGGGGAAAAGTGATGCTGGTCCTCACTGCCTCCTGGAACCCCTTCAAATGCCCCAGACAATTTGGCCCTCTCTGCTTTCCTGAGGACTCTATCCGCAAAAGCACCTTTTTTCACTTTCGGCGCTGTCTGGAGCAAAAAAGACAAACGTCCAGATTTTGCTGCCACAGCTAAAGTGCCAGCGGGGAAAAGTGATGCTGGTCCTCACTGCCTCCTGGAACCCCTTCAAATGCCCCAGACAATTTGGCCCTCTCTGCTTTCCTGAGGACTCTATCCGCAAAAGCACCTTTTTTCACTTTCGGCGCTGTCTGGAGCAAAAAAGACAAACGTCCAGATTTTGCTGCCACAGCTAAAGTGCCAGCGGGGAAAAGTGATGCTGGTCCTCACTGCCTCCTGGAACCCCTTCAAATGCCCCAGACAATTTGGCCCTCTCTGCTTTCCTGAGGACTCTATCCTCAAAAGCACCTTTTTTCACTTTCGGCGCTCTCTGGAGCAAAAATACAAACGTCCAGCTTTTGCTGCCACAGCAAAGGTGCCAGCGGGGAAAAGTGATGCTGGTTCTCACTGCCTCCTGGAACCCCTTCAAATGCCCCAGACAATTTGGCCCTCTCTGCTTTCCTGAGGACTCTATCCGCAAAAGCACCTTTTTTCACTTTCGGCGCTGTCTGGAGCAAAAAATACAAACGTCCAGATTTTGCTGCCACAGCTAAAGTGCCAGCGGGGAAAAGTGATGCTGGTCCTCACTGCCTCCTGGAACCCCTTCAAATGCCCCAGACAATTTGGCCCTCTCTGCTTTCCTGAGGACTCTATCCGCAAAAGCACCTTTTTTCACTTTCGGCGCTCTCTGGAGCAAAAAAGACAAACGTCCAGCTTTTGCTGCCACAGCAAAGGTGCCAGCGGGGAAAAGTGATGCTGGTTCTCAATGCCTCCTGGAACCCCTTCAAATGCCCCAGACAATTTGGCCCTCTCTGCTTTCCTGAGGACTCTATCCTCAAAAGCACCTTTTTTCACTTTCGGCGCTGTCTGGAGCAAAAAAGACAAACGTCCAGATTTTGCTGCCACAGCTAAAGTGCCAGCGTGGAAAAGTGATGCTGGTCCTCACTGCCTCCTGGAACACCTTCAAATGCCCCAGACAATTTGGCCCTCTCTGCTTTCCTGAGGACTCTATCCTCAAAAGCACCTTTTTTCACTTTCGGCGCTCTCTGGAGCAAAAAAGACAAACGTCCAGCTTTTGCTTCCACAGCTAAAGTGCCAGCGGGGAAAAGTGATGCTGGTCCTCACTGCCTCCTGGAACCCCTTCAAATGCCCCAGACAATTTGGCCCTCTCTGCTTTCCTGAGGACGCTATCCGCAAAAGCACCTTTTTTCACTTTCGGCACTGTCTGGAGCAAAAAAGACAAACGTCCAGCTTTTGCTGCCACAGCTAAAGTGCCAGCGGGGAAAAGTGATGCTGGTTCTCACTGCCTCCTGGAACCCCTTCAAATGCCCCAGACAATTTGGCCCTCTCTGCTTTCCTGAGGACTCTATCCGCAAAAGCACCTTTGTTCACTTTCGGCGCTCTCTGGAGCAAAAAAGACAAACGTCCAGCTTTTGCTGCCACAGCAAAGGTGCCAGCGAGGAAAAGTGATGCTGGTCCTCACTGCCTCCTGGAACCCCTTCAAATGCCCCAGACAATTTGGCCCTCTCTGCTTTCCTGAGGACTCTATCCTCAAAAGCACCTTTTTTCACTTTCGGCGCTCTCTGGAGCAAAAAAGACAAACGTCCAGCTTTTGCTGCCACAGCAAAGGTGCCAGCGGGGAAAAGTGATGCTGGCCCTCACTGCCTCCTGGAACCCCTTCAAATGCCCCAGACAATTTGGCCCTCTCTGCTTTCCTGAGGACTCTATCCGCAAAAGCACCTTTTTTCACTTTCGGCGCTGTCTGGAGCAAAAAAGACAAACGTCCAGATTTTGCTGCCACAGCAAAGGTGCCAGCGGGGAAAAGTGATGCTGGTCCTCACTGCCTCCTGGAACCCCTTCAAATGCCCCAGACAATTTGGCCCTCTCTGCTTTCCTGAGGACTCTATCCGCAAAAGCACCTTTTTTCACTTTCGGCGCTTTCTGGAGCAAAAAAGACAAACGTCCAGCTTTTGCTGCCACAGCAAAGGTGCCAGCGGGGAAAAGTGATGCTGGCCCTCACTGCCTCCTGGAACCCCTTCAAATGCCCCAGACAATTTGGCCCTCTCTGCTTTCCTGAGCACTCTATCAGCAAAAGCACCTTTTTTCACTTTCGGCGCTCTTTGGAGTAAAAAAGACAAACGTCCAGCTTTTGCTGCCACAGCAAAGGTGCCAGCGGGGAAAAGTGATGCTGGTCCTCACTGCCTCCTGGAACCCCTTCAAATGCCCCAGACAATTTGGCCCTCTCTGCTTTCCTGCAGACTCTATCCTCAAAAGCACCTTTTTTCACTTTAGGCGCTGTCTGGAGCAAAAAAGACAAACGTCCAGCTTTTGCTGCCACAGCTAAAGTGCCAGCGGGGAAAAGTGATGCTGGTCCTCACTGCCTCCTGGAACCCCTTCAAATGCCCTAGACAATTTGGCCCTCTCTCCGTTCCTGCGGACTCTATCCTCAAAAGCACCTTTTTTCACTTTCGGCGCTCTCTGAGCAAAAAAGACAAACGTCCAGATTTTGCTGCCACAGCTAAAGTGCCAGCGGGGAAAAGTGATGCTGGTCCTCACTGCCTCCTGGAACCCCTTCAAATGCCCCAGACAATTTGGCCCTCTCTGCTTTCCTGAGGACTCTATCCTCAAAAGCACCTTTTTTCACTTTCGGCGCTCTCTGGAGCAAAAAAGACAAACGTCCAGCTTTTGCTGCCACAGCAAAGGTGCCAGCGGGGAAAAGTGATGCTGGTCCTCACTGCCTCCTGGAACCCCTTCAAATGCCCCAGACAATTTGGCCCTCTCTGCTTTCCTGAGGACTCTATCCGCAAAAGCACCTTTTTTCACTTTTGGTGCTCTCTGGAGCAAAAAAGACAAACGTCCAGCTTTTGCTGCCACAGCAAAGGTGCCAGCGGGGAAAAGTGATGCTGGCCCTCACTGCCTCCTGGAACCCCTTCAAATGCCCCAGACAATTTGGCCCTCTCTGCTTTCCTGAGGACTCTATCCGCAAAAGCACCTTTTTTCACTTTCGGCGCTGTCTGGAGCAAAAAAGACAAACGTCCAGATTTTGCTGCCACAGCTAAAGTGCCAGCGGGGAAAAGTGATGCTGGTCCTCACTGCCTCCTGGAACCCCTTCAAATGCCCCAGACAATTTGGCCCTCTCTGCTTTCCTGCAGACTCTATCCTCAAAAGCACCTTTTTTCACTTTCGGCGCTGTCTGGAGCAAAAAAGACAAACGTCCAGCTTTTGCTGCCACAGCAAAGGTGCCAGCGGGGAAAAGTGATGCTGGTCCTCACTGCCTCCTGGAACCCCTTCAAATGCCCCAGACAATTTGGCCCTCTCTGCTTTCCTGAGGACTCTATCCGCAAAAGCACCTTTTTTCACTTTCGGCGCTCTCTGGAGCAAAAAAGACAAACGTCCAGCTTTTGCTGCCACAGCAAAGGTGCCAGCGGGGAAAAGTGATGCTGGTCCTCACTGCCTCCTGGAACCCCTTCAAATGCCCCAGACAATTTGGCCCTCTCTGCTTTCCTGCAGACTCTATCCTCAAAAGCACCTTTTTTCACTTTAGGCGCTGTCTGGAGCAAAAAAGACAAACGTCCAGCTTTTGCTGCCACAGCTAAAGTGCCAGCGGGGAAAAGTGATGCTGGTCCTCACTGCCTCCTGGAACCCCCCTTCAAATGCCCCAGACAATTTGGCCCTCTCTCCGTTCCTGCGGACTCTATCCTCAAAAGCACCTTTTTTCACTTTTGGCGCTCTCTGGAGCAAAAAAGACAAACGTCCAGATTTTGCTGCCACAGCTAAAGTGCCAGCGGGGAAAAGTGATGCTGGTCCTCACTGCCTCCTGGAACCCCTTCAAATGCCCCAGACAATTTGGCCCTCTCTGCTTTCCTGAGGACTCTATCCTCAAAAGCACCTTTTTTCACTTTCGGCGCTGTCTGGAGCAAAAAAGACAAACGTCCAGCTTTTGCTGCCACAGCAAAGGTGCCAGCGGGGAAAAGTGATGCTGGTCCTCACTGCCTCCTGGAACCCCTTCAAATGCCCCAGACAATTTGGCCCTCTCTGCTTTCCTGAGGACTCTATCCGCAAAAGCACCTTTTTTCACTTTCGGCGCTGTCTGGAGCAAAAAAGACAAACGTCCAGCTTTTGCTGCCACAGCAAAGGTGCCAGCGGGGAAAAGTGATGCTGGTCCTCACTGCCTCCTGGAACCCCTTCAAATGCCCCAGACAATTTGGCCCTCTCTGCTTTCCTGAGGACTCTATCCGCAAAAGCACCTTTTTTCACTTTTGGTGCTCTCTGGAGCAAAAAAGACAAACGTCCAGCTTTTGCTGCCACAGCAAAGGTGCCAGCGGGGAAAAGTCATGCTGGCCCTCACTGCCTCCTGGAACCCCTTCAAATGCCCCAGACAATTTGGCCCTCTCTGCTTTCCTGAGGACTCTATCCTCAAAAGCACCTTTTTTCACTTTCAGCGCTCTCTGGAGCAAAAAAGACAAACGTCCAGCTTTTGCTGCCACAGCAAAGGTGCCAGCGGGGAAAAGTGATGCTGGTCCTCACTGCCTCCTGGAACCCCTTCAAATGCCCCAGACAATTTGGCCCTCTCTGCTTTCCTGAGGACTCTATCCTCAAAAGCACCTTTTTTCACTTTCGGCGCTGTCTGGAGCAAAAAAGACAAACGTCCAGCTTTTGCTGCCACAGCAAAGGTGCCAGCGGGGAAAAGTGATGCTGGTCCTCACTGCCTCCTGGAACCCCTTCAAATGCCCCAGACAATTTGGCCCTCTCTGCTTTCCTGAGGACTCTATCCGCAAAAGCATCTTTTTTCACTTTCGGCGCTGTCTGGAGCAAAAAAGACAAACGTCCAGCTTTTGCTGCCACAGCTAAAGTGCCAGCGGGGAAAAGTGATGCTGGTCCTCACTGCCTCCTGGAACCCCTTCAAATGCCCCAGACAATTTGGCCCTCTCTGCTTTCCTGCAGACTCTATCCTCAAAAGCACCTTTTTTCACTTTCGGCGCTGTCTGGAGCAAAAAAGACAAACGTCCAGCTTTTGCTGCCACAGCAAAGGTGCCAGCGGGGAAAAGTGATGCTGGTCCTCACTGCCTCCTGGAACCCCTTCAAATGCCCCAGACAATTTGGCCCTCTCTGCTTTCCTGAGGACTCTATCCGCAAAAGCACCTTTTTTCACTTTCGGCGCTCTCTGGAGCAAAAAAGACAAACGTCCAGCTTTTGCTGCCACAGCAAAGGTGCCAGCGGGGAAAAGTGATGCTGGTCCTCACTGCCTCCTGGAACCCCTTCAAATGCCCCAGACAATTTGGCCCTCTCTGCTTTCCTGAGGACTCTATCCGCAAAAGCACCTTTTTTCACTTTCGGCGCTGTCTGGAGCAAAAAAGACAAACGTCCAGCTTTTGCTGCCACAGCAAAGGTGCCAGCGGGGAAAAGTGATGCTGGTCCTCACTGCCTCCTGGAACCCCTTCAAATGCCCCAGACAATTTGGCCCTCTCTGCTTTCCTGAGCACTCTATCAGCAAAAGCACCTTTTTTCACTTTCGGCGCTCTCTGGAGCAAAAAAGACAAACGTCCAGCTTTTGCTGCCACAGCAAAGGTGCCAGCGGGGAAAAGTGATGCTGGTCCTCACTGCCTCCTGGAACCCCTTCAAATGCCCCAGACAATTTGGCCCTCTCTGCTTTCCTGAGCACTCTATCCTCAAAAGCACCTTTTTTCACTTTCGGCGCTGTCTGGAGCAAAAAAGACAAACGTCCAGCTTTTGCTGCCACAGCAAAGGTGCCAGCGGGGAAAAGTGATACTGGTCCTCACTGCCTCCTGGAACCCCTTCAAATGCCCCAGACAATTTGGCCCTCTCTGCTTTCCTGAGGACTCTATCCTCAAAAGCACCTTTTTTCACTTTCGGCGCTCTCTGGAGCAAAAAAGACAAACATCCAGCTTTTGCTGCCACAGCAAAGGTGCCAGCGGGGAAAAGTGATGCTGGTCCTCACTGCCTCCTGGAACCCCTTCAAATGCCCCAGACAATTTGGCCCTCTCTGCTTTCCTGAGGACTCTATCCTCAAAAGCACCTTTTTTCACTTTCGGCGTGTCTGGAGCAAAAAAGACAAACGTCCAGCTTTTGCTGCCACAGCAAAGGTGCCAGCGGGGAAAAGTGATGCTGGTCCTCACTGCCTCCTGGAACCCCTTCAAATGCCCCAGACAATTTGGCCCTCTCTGCTTTCCTGAGGACTCTATCCGCAAAAGCACCTTTTTTCACTTTCGGCGCTCTCTGGAGCAAAAAAGACAAACGTCCAGCTTTTGCTGCCACAGCAAAGGTGCCAGCGGGGAAAAGTGATGCTGGTCCTCACTGCCTCCTGGAACCCCTTCAAATGCCCCAGACAATTTGGCCCTCTCTGCTTTCCTGAGGACTCTATCCGCAAAAGCACCTTTTTTCACTTTTGGTGCTCTCTGGAGCAAAAAAGACAAACGTCCAGCTTTTGCTGCCACAGCAAAGGTGCCAGCGGGGAAAAGTGATGCTGGTCCTCACTGCCTCCTGGAACCCCTTCAAATGCCCCAGACAATTTGGCCCTCTCTGCTTTCCTGAGGACTCTATCCTCAAAAGCACCTTTTTTCACTTTCGGCGCTCTCTGGAGCAAAAAAGACAAACGTCCAGCTTTTGCTGACAAAGCAAAGGTGCCAGCGGGGAAAAGTGATGCTGGTCCTCACTGCCTCCTGGAACCCCTTCAAATGCCCCAGACAATTTGGCCCTCTCTGCTTTCCTGAGGACTCTATCCTCAAAAGCACCTTTTTTCACTTTCGGCGCTCTCTGGAGCAAAAAAGACAAACGTCCAGCTTTTGCTGCCACAGCAAAGGTGCCAGCGGGGAAAAGTGATGCTGGTCCTCACTGCCTCCTGGAACCCCTTCAAATGCCCCAGACAATTTGGCCCTCTCTGCTTTCCTGCAGACTCTATCCTCAAAAGCACCTTTTTTCACTTTCGGCGCTGTCTGGAGCAAAAAAGACAAACGTCCAGCTTTTGCTGCCACAGCAAAGGTGCCAGCGGGGAAAAGTGATGCTGGTCCTCACTGCCTCCTGGAACCCCTTCAAATGCCCCAGACAATTTGGCCCTCTCTGCTTTCCTGAGGACTCTATCCGCAAAAGCACCTTTTTTCACTTTCGGCGCTGTCTGGAGCAAAAAAGACAAACGTCCAGCTTTTGCTGCCACAGCAAAGGTGCCAGCGGGGAAAAGTGATGCTGGTCCTCACTGCCTCCTGGAACCCCTTCAATGCCCCAGACAATTTGGCCCTCTCTGCTTTCCTGAGGACTCTATCCGCAAAAGCACCTTTTTTCACTTTCGGCGCTTTCTGGAGCAAAAAAGACAAACGTCCAGCTTTTGCTGCCACAGCAAAGGTGCCAGCGGGGAAAAGTGATGCTGGCCCTCACTGCCTCCTGGAACCCCTTCAAATGCCCCAGACAATTTTGGCCCTCTCTGCTTCCTGAGGACTCTATCCTCAAAAGCACCTTTTTTCACTTTCGGCGCTCTCTGGAGCAAAAAAGACAAACGTCCAGCTTTTGCTGCCACAGCAAAGGTGCCAGCGGGGAAAAGTGATGCTGGTCCTCACTGCCTCCTGGAACCCCTTCAAATGCCCCAGACAATTTGGCCCTCTCTGCTTTCCTGAGGACTCTATCCTCAAAAGCACCTTTTTCACTTTCGGCGCTCTTTGGAGCAAAAAAGACAAACGTCCAGCTTTTGCTGCCACAGCAAAGGTGCCAGCGGGGAAAAGTGATGCTGGTCCTCACTGCCTCCTGGAACCCCTTCAAATGCCCCAGACAATTTGGCCCTCTCTGCTTTCCTGAGGACTCTATCCGCAAAAGCACCTTTTTTCACTTTCGGCGCTGTCTGGAGCAAAAAAGACAAACGTCCAGCTTTTGCTGCCACAGCAAAGGTGCCAGCGGGGAAAAGTGATGCTGGTCCTCACTGCCTCCTGGAACCCCTTCAAATGCCCCAGACAATTTGGCCCTCTCTGCTTTCCTGCAGACTCTATCCTCAAAAGCACCTTTTTTCACTTTCGGCGCTCTCTGGAGCAAAAAAGACAAACGTCCAGCTTTTGCTGCCACAGCAAAAGGTGCCAGCGGGGAAAAGTGATGCTGGTCCTCACTGCCTCCTGGAACCCCTTCAAATGCCCCAGACAATTTGTCCCTCTCTGCTTTCCTGAGGACTCTATCCGCAAAAGCACCTTTTTTCACTTTCGGCGCTGTCTGGAGCAAAAAAGACAAACGTCCAGCTTTTGCTGCCACAGCAAAGGTGCCAGCGGGGAAAAGTGATGCTGGTCCTCACTGCCTCCTGGAACCCCTTCAAATGCCCCAGACAATTTGGCCCTCTCTGCTTTCCTGAGGACTCTATCCGCAAAAGCACCTTTTTTCACTTTCGGCGCTCTCTGGAGCAAAAAAGACAAACGTCCAGCTTTTGCTGCCACAGCAAAGGTGCCAGCGGGAAAAGTGATGCTGGCCCTCACTGCCTCCTGGAACCCCTTCAAATGCCCCAGACAATTTGGCCCTCTCTGCTTTCCTGAGGACTCTATCCTCAAAAGCACCTTTTTTCACTTTCGGCGCTCTCTGGAGCAAAAAAGACAAACGTCCAGCTTTTGCTGCCACAGCAAAGGTGCCAGCGGGGAAAAGTGATGCTGGTCCTCACTGCCTCCTGGAACCCCTTCAAATGCCCCAGACAATTTGGCCCTCTGTGCTTTCCTGAGGACTCTATCCTCAAAAGCACCTTTTTTCACTTTCGGCGCTCTCTGGAGCAAAAAAGACAAACGTCCAGCTTTTGCTGCCACAGCAAAGGTGCCAGCGGGGAAAAGTGATGCTGGTCCTCACTGCCTCCTGGAACCCCTTCAAATGCCCCAGACAATTTCGCCCTCTCTGCTTTCCTGAGGACTCTATCCGCAAAAGCATCTTTTTTCACTTTCGGCGCTGTCTGGAGCAAAAAAGACAAACGTCCAGCTTTTGCTGCCACAGCAAAGGTGCCAGCGGGGAAAAGTGATGCTGGTCCTCACTGCCTCCTGGAACCCCTTCAAATGCCCCAGACAATTTGGCCCTCTCTGCTTTCCTGCAGACTCTATCCTCAAAAGCACCTTTTTTCACTTTCGGCGCTGTCTGGAGCAAAAAAGACAAACGTCCAGCTTTTGCTGCCACAGCAAAGGTGCCAGCGGGGAAAAGTGATGCTGGTCCTCACTGCCTCCTGGAACCCCTTCAAATGCCCCAGACAATTTGGCCCTCTCTGCTTTCCTGAGGACTCTATCCGCAAAAGCACCTTTTTTCACTTTCGGAGCTGTCTGGAGCAAAAAAGACAAACGTCCAGCTTTTGCTGCCACAGCAAAGGTGCCAGCGGGGAAAAGTGATGCTGGTCCTCACTGCCTCCTGGAACCCCTTCAAATGCCCCAGACAATTTGGCCCTCTCTGCTTTCCTGAGTACTCTATCCGCAAAAGCACCTTTTTCACTTTCGGCGCTGTCTGGAGCAAAAAGACAAACGTCCAGCTTTTGCTGCCACAGCAAAGGTGCCAGCGGGGAAAAGTGATGCTGGCCCTCACTGCCTCCTGGAACCCCTTCAAATGCCCCAGACAATTTGGCCCTCTCTGCTTTCCTGAGCACTCTATCAGCAAAAGCACCTTTTTTCACTTTCGGCGCTCTCTGGAGCAAAAAAGACAAACGTCCAGCTTTTGCTGCCACAGCAAAGGTGCCAGCGGGGAAAAGTGATGCTGGTCCTCACTGCCTCCTGGAACCCCTTCAAATGCCCCAGACAATTTGGCCCTCTCTGCTTTCCTGAGACTCTATCCGCAAAAGCACCTTTTTTCACTTTCGGCGCTCTCTGGAGCAAAAAAGACAAACGTCCAGCTTTTGCTGCCACAGCAAAGGTGCCAGCGGGGAAAAGTGATGCTGGTCCTCACTGCCTCCTGGAACCCCTTCAAATGCCCCAGACAATTTGGCCCTCTCTGCTTTCCTGAGGACTCTATCCTCAAAAGCACCTTTTTTCACTTTCAGCGCTCTCTGGAGCAAAAAAGACAAACATCCAGCTTTTGCTGACACAGCAAAAGTGCCAGCGGGGAAAAGTGATGCTGGTCCTCACTGCCTCCTGGAACCCCTTCAAATGCCCCAGACAATTTGGCCCTCTCTGCTTTCCTGAGGACTCTATCCGCAAAAGCACCTTTTTTCACTTTCGGCGCTCTCTGGAGCAAAAAAGACAAACGTCCAGCTTTTGCTGCCACAGCAAAGGTGCCAGCGGGGAAAAGTGATGCTGGCCCTCACTGCCTCCTGGAACCCCTTCAAATGCCCCAGACAATTTGGCCCTCTCTGCTTTCCTGAGCACTCTATCAGCAAAAGCACCTTTTTTCACTTTCGGCGCTCTCTGGAGCAAAAAAGACAAACGTCCAGCTTTTGCTGCCACAGCAAAGGTGCCAGCGGGGAAAAGTGATGCTGGTCCTCACTGCCTCCTGGAACCCCTTCAAATGCCCCAGACAATTTGGCCCTCTCTGCTTTCCTGAGGAGTCTATCCGCAAAAGCACCTTTTTTCACTTTCGGCGCTCTCTGGAGCAAAAAAGACAAACATCCAGCTTTTGCTGCCACAGCAAAGGTGCCAGCGGGGAAAAGTGATGCTGGTCCTCACTGCCTCCTGGAACCCCTTCAAATGCCCCAGACAATTTGGCCCTCTCTGCTTTCCTGAGGACTCTATCCTCAAAAGCACCTTTTTTCACTTTCGGCGCTGTCTGGAGCAAAAAAGACAAACGTCCAGCTTTTGCTGCCACAGCAAAGGTGCCAGCGGGGAAAAGTGATGCTGGTCCTCACTGCCTCCTGGAACCCCTTCAAATGCCCCAGACAATTTGGCCCTCTCTGCTTTCCTGAGGACTCTATCCGCAAAAGCACCTTTTTTCACTTTCGGCGCTGTCTGGAGCAAAAAAGACAAACGTCCAGCTTTTGCTGCCACAGCAAAGGTGCCAGCGGGGAAAAGTGATGCTGGTCCTCACTGCCTCCTGGAACCCCTTCAAATGCCCCAGACAATTTGGCCCTCTCTGCTTTCCTGAGGACTCTATCCGCAAAAGCACCTTTTTTCACTTTTGGTGCTCTCTGGAGCAAAAAAGACAAACGTCCAGCTTTTGCTGCCACAGCAAAGGTGCCAGCGGGGAAAAGTGATGCTGGTCCTCACTGCCTCCTGGAACCCCTTCAAATGCCCCAGACAATTTGGCCCTCTCTGCTTTCCTGAGGACTCTATCCTCAAAAGCACCTTTTTTCACTTTCAGCGCTCTCTGGAGCAAAAAAGACAAACGTCCAGCTTTTGCTGACACAGCAAAGGTGCCAGCGGGGAAAAGTGATGCTGGTCCTCACTGCCTCCTGGAACCCCTTCAAATGCCCCAGACAATTTGGCCCTCTCTGCTTTCCTGAGGACTCTATCCTCAAAAGCACCTTTTTTCACTTTCGGCGCTGTCTGGAGCAAAAAAGACAAACGTCCAGATTTTGCTGCCACAGCAAAGGTGCCAGCGGGGAAAAGTGATGCTGGTCCTCACTGTCTCCTGGAACCCCTTTAAATGCCCCAGACAATTTGGCCCTCTCTGCTTTCCTGAGGACTCTATCCTCAAAAGCACCTTTTTTCACTTTCGGCGCTCTCTGGAGCAAAAAAGACAAACGTCCAGCTTTTGCTGCCACAGCAAAGGTGCCAGCGGGGAAAAGTGATGCTGGTCCTCACTGCCTCCTGGAACCCCTTCAAATGCCCCAGACAATTTGGCCCTCTCTGCTTTCCTGAGGACTCTATCCGCAAAAGCACCTTTTTTCACTTTCAGCGCTCTCTGGAGCAAAAAAGACAAACGTCCAGCTTTTGCTGCCACAGCAAAGGTGCCAGCGGGGAAAAGTGATGCTGGTTCTCACTGCCTCCTGGAACCCCTTCAAATGCCCCAGACAATTTGGCCCTCTCTGCTTTCCTGAGGACTCTATCCGCAAAAGCACCTTTTTTCACTTTCGGCGCTGTCTGGAGCAAAAAAGACAAACGTCCAGCTTTTGCTGCCACAGCAAAGGTGCCAGCGGGGAAAAGTGATGCTGGTCCTCACTGCCTCCTGGAACCCCTTCAAATGCCCCAGACAATTTGGCCCTCTCTGCTTTCCTGAGGACTCTATCCTCAAAAGCACCTTTTTTCACTTTCGGCGCTGTCTGGAGCAAAAAAGACAAACGTCCAGCTTTTGCTGCCACAGCAAAGGTGCCAGCGGGGAAAAGTGATGCTGGTCCTCACTGCCTCCTGGAACCCCTTCAAATGCCCCAGACAATTTGGCCCTCTCTGCTTTCCTGAGGACTCTATCCGCAAAAGCACCTTTTTTCACTTTCGGCGCTCTCTGGAGCAAAAAAGACAAACGTCCAGCTTTTGCTGCCACAGCAAAGGTGCCAGCGGGGAAAAGTGATGCTGGTCCTCACTGCCTCCTGGAACCCCTTCAAATGCCCCAGACAATTTGGCCCTCTCTGCTTTCCTGAGGACTCTATCCGCAAAAGCACCTTTTTTCACTTTTGGTGCTCTCTGGAGCAAAAAAGACAAACGTCCAGCTTTTGCTGCCACAGCAAAGGTGCCAGCGGGGAAAAGTGATGCTGGTCCTCACTGCCTCCTGGAACCCCTTCAAATGCCCCAGACAATTTGGCCCTCTCTGCTTTCCTGAGGACTCTATCCTCAAAAGCACCTTTTTTCACTTTCGGCGCTGTCTGGAGCAAAAAAGACAAACGTCCAGCTTTTGCTGCCACAGCAAAGGTGCCAGCGGGGAAAAGTGATGCTGGTCCTCACTGCCTCCTGGAACCCCTTCAAATGCCCCAGACAATTTGGCCCTCTCTGCTTTCCTGAGGACTCTATCCTCAAAAGCACCTTTTTTCACTTTCGGCGCTGTCTGGAGCAAAAAAAGACAAACGTCCAGATTTTGCTGCCACAGCAAAGGTGCCAGCGGGGAAAAGTGATGCTGGTCCTCACTGTCTCCTGGAACCCCTTTAAATGCCCCAGACAATTTGGCCCTCTCTGCTTTCCTGAGGACTCTATCCTCAAAAGCACCTTTTTTCACTTTCGGCGCTGTCTGGAGCAAAAAAGACAAACATCCAGCTTTTGCTGACACAGCAAAGGTGCCAGCGGGGAAAAGTGATGCTGGTCCTCACTGCCTCCTGGAACCCCTTCAAATGCCCCAGACAATTTGGCCCTCTCTGCTTTCCTGAGGACTCTATCCGCAAAAGCACCTTTTTTCACTTTCGGCGCTCTCTGGAGCAAAAAAGACAAACGTCCAGCTTTTGCTGCCACAGCAAAGGTGCCAGTGGGGAAAAGTGATGCTGGTCCTCACTGCCTCCTGGAACCCCTTCAAATGCCCCAGACAATTTGGCCCTCTCTGCTTTCCTGAGGACTCTATCCGCAAAAGCACCTTTTTTCACTTTCGGCGCTGTCTGGAGCAAAAAAGACAAACGTCCAGCTTTTGCTGCCAATGCAAAGGTGCCAGAGGGGAAAAGTGATGCTGGTCCTCACTGTCTCATGGAACCCCTTCAAATGCCCCAGACAATTTGGCCCTCTCTGCTTTCCTGAGGACTCTATCCGCAAAAGCACCTTTTTTCACTTTCGGCGCTCTCTGGAGCAAAAAAGACAAACGTCCAGCTTTTGCTGCCACAGGAAAGGTGCCAGCGGGGAAAAGTGATGCTGGTCCTCACTGCCTCCTGGAACCCCTTCAAATGCCCCAGACAATTTGGCCCTCTCTGCTTTCCTGAGGACTCTATCCTCAAAAGCACCTTTTTTCACTTTCGGCGCTGTCTGGAGCAAAAAAGACAAACGTCCAGATTTTCCTGCCACAGCAAAGGTGCCAGCGGAGAAAAGTGATGCTGGTCCTCACTGCCTCCTGGAACCCCTTCAAATGCCCCAGACAATTTGGCCCTCTCTGCTTTCCTGAGCACTCTATCCTCAAAAGCACCTTTTTTCACTTTCGGCGCTCTCTGGAGCAAAAAAGACAAACGTCCAGCTTTTGCTGCCACAGCAAAGGTGCCAGCGGGGAAAAGTGATGCTGGTTCTCACTGTCTCCTGGAACCCCTTTAAATGCCCCAGACAATTTGGCCCTCTCTGCTTTCCTGAGGACTCTATCCGCAAAAGCACCTTTTTTCACTTTCGGCGCTCTCTGGAGCAAAAAAGACAAACGTCCAGCTTTTGCTGCCACAGCAAAGGTGCCAGCGGGGAAAAGTGATGCTGGTCCTCACTGCCTCCTGGAACCCCTTCAAATGCCCCAGACAATTTGGCCCTCTCTGCTTTCCTGAGGACTCTATCCGCAAAAGCACCTTTTTTCACTTTCGGCGCTCTCTGGAGCAAAAAAGACAAACGTCCAGCTTTTGCTGCCACAGCAAAGGTGCCAGCGGGGAAAAGTGATGCTGGTCCTCACTGCCTCCTGGAACCCCTTCAAATGCCCCAGACAATTTGGCCCTCTCTGCTTTCCTGAGGACGCTATCCGCAAAAGCACCTTTTTTCACTTTCGGCGCTCTCTGGAGCAAAAAAGACAAACGTCCAGCTTTTGCTGCCACAGCAAAGGTGCCAGCGGGGAAAAGTGATGCTGGTCCTCACTGCCTCCTGGAAACCCTTTAAATGCCCCAGACAATTTGGCCCTCTCTGCTTTCCTGAGGACTCTATCCTCAAAAGCACCTTTTTTCACTTTCGGCGCTCTCTGGAGCAAAAAAGACAAACGTCCAGATTTTGCTGCCACAGCTAAAGTGCCAGCGGGGAAAAGTGATGCTGGTCCTCACTGCCTCCTGGAACCCCTTTAAATGCCCCAGACAATTTGGCCCTCTCTGCTTTCCTGAGGACTCTATCCGCAAAAGCACCTTTTTTCACTTTCGGCGCTGTCTGGAGCAAAAAAGACAAACGTCCAGCTTTTGCTGCCACAGCAAAGGTGCCAGCGGGGAAAAGTGATGCTGGTCCTCACTGCCTCCTGGAACCCCTTCAAATGCCCCAGACAATTTGGCCCTCTCTGCTTTCCTGAGGACTCTATCCGCAAAATCACCTTTTTTCACTTTCGGCGCTGTCTGGAGCAAAAAAGACAAACGTCCAGCTTTTGCTGCCACAGCAAAGGTGCCAGCGGGGAAAAGTGATGCTGGTCCTCACTGCCTCCTGGAACCCCTTCAAATGCCCCAGACAATTTGGCCCTCTCTGCTTTCCTGAGGACTCTATCCTCAAAAGCACCTTTTTTCACTTTCGGCGCTCTCTGGAGCAAAAAAGACAAATGTCCAGCTTTTGCTGCCACAGCAAAGGTGCCAGCGGGGAAAAGTGATGCTGGTCCTCACTGCCTCCTGGAACCCCTTCAAATGCCCCATACAATTTGGCCCTCTCTGCTTTCCTGAGCACTCTATCCTCAAAAGCACCTTTTTTCACTTTCGGCGCTGTCTGGAGCAAAAAAGACAAACGTCCAGCTTTTGCTGCCAACGCAAAGGTGCCAGAGGGGAAAAGTGATGCTGGTCCTCACTGTCTCATGGAACCCCTTTAAATGCCCCAGACAATTTGGCCCTCTCTGCTTTCCTGAGGACTCTATCCGCAAAAGCACCTTTTTTCACTTTCGGCGCTCTCTGGAGCAAAAAAGACAAACGTCCAGCTTTTGCTGCCACAGCAAAGGTGCCAGCGGGGAAAAGTGATGCTGGTCCTCACTGCCTCCTGGAACCCCTTCAAATGCCCCAGACAATTTGGCCCTCTCTGCTTTCCTGCGGACTCTATCCTCAAAAGCACCTTTTTTCACTTTCGGCGCTCTCTGGAGCAAAAAAGACAAACGTCCAGATTTTGCTGCCACAGCTAAAGTGCCAGTGGGGAAAAGTGATGCTGGTCCTCACTGCCTCCTGGAACCCCTTCAAATGCCCCAGACAATTTGGCCCTCTCTGCTTTCCTGAGGACTCTATCCGCAAAAGCACCTTTTTTCACTTTCGGCGCTCTCTGGAGCAAAAAAGACAAACGTCCAGCTTTTGCTGCCACAGCAAAGGTGCCAGCGGGGAAAAGTGATGCTGGTCCTCACTGCCTCCTGGAACCCCTTCAAATGCCCCAGACAATTTGGCCCTCTCTGCTTTCCTGAGGACTCTATCCTCAAAAGCACCTTTTTTCACTTTCGGCGCTGTCTGGAGCAAAAAAGACAAACGTCCAGCTTTTGCTGCCACAGCAAAGGTGCCAGCGGGGAAAAGTGATGCTGGTCCTCACTGCCTCCTGGAACCCCTTCAAATGCCCCAGACAATCTGGCCCTCTCTGCTTTCCTGAGGACTCTATCCGCAAAAGCACCTTTTTTCACTTTCGGCGCTGTCTGGAGCAAAAAAGACAAACGTCCAGCTTTTGCTGCCACAGCAAAGGTGCCAGCGGGGAAAAGTGATGCTGGTCCTCACTGCCTCCTGGAACCCCTTCAAATGCCCCAGACAATTTGGCCCTCTCTGCTTTCCTGAGGACTCTATCCGCAAAAGCACCTTTTTTCACTTTTGGTGCTCTCTGGAGCAAAAAAGACAAACGTCCAGCTTTTGCTGCCACAGCAAAGGTGCCAGCGGGGAAAAGTGATGCTGGTCCTCACTGCCTCCTGGAACCCCTTCAAATGCCCCAGACAATTTGGCCCTCTCTGCTTTCCTGAGGACTCTATCCTCAAAAGCACCTTTTTTCACTTTCGGCGCTCTCTGGAGCAAAAAAGACAAACGTCCAGCTTTTGCTGCCACAGCAAAGGTGCCAGCGGGGAAAAGTGATGCTGGTCCTCACTGCCTCCTGGAACCCCTTCAAATGCCCCAGACAATTTGGCCCTCTCTGCTTTCCTGAGGACTCTATCCTCAAAAGCACCTTTTTTCACTTTCGGCGCTCTCTGGAGCAAAAAAAGACAAACGTCCAGCTTTTGCTGCCACAGCAAAGGTGCCAGCGGGGAAAAGTGATGCTGGTCCTCACTGTCTCCTGGAACCCCTTTAAATGCCCCAGACAATTTGGCCCTCTCTGCTTTCCTGAGGACTCTATCCTCAAAAGCACCTTTTTTCACTTTCGGCGCTCTCTGGAGCAAAAAAGACAAACGTCCAGCTTTTGCTGCCACAGCAAAGGTGCCAGCGGGGAAAAGTGATGCTGGTCCTCACTGCCTCCTGGAACCCCTTCAAATGCCCCAGACAATTTGGCCCTCTCTGCTTTCCTGAGGACTCTATCCGCAAAAGCACCTTTTTTCACTTTCGGCGCTGTCTGGAGCAAAAAAGACAAACGTCCAGCTTTTGCTGCCACAGCAAAGGTGCCAGCGGGGAAAAGTGATGCTGGTCCTCACTGCCTCCTGGAACCCCTTCAAATGCCCCAGACAATTTGGCCCTCTCTGCTTTCCTGAGGACTCTATCCTCAAAAGCACCTTTTTTCACTTTCGGCGCTGTCTGGAGCAAAAAAGACAAACGTCCAGCTTTTGCTGCCACAGCTAAAGTGCCAGCGGGGAAAAGTGATGCTGGTCCTCACTGCCTCCTGGAACCCCTTCAAATGCCCCAGACAATTTGGCCCTCTCTGCTTTCCTGAGGACTCTATCCTCAAAAGCACCTTTTTTCACTTTCGGCGCTGTCTGGAGCAAAAAAGACAAACGTCCAGCTTTTGCTGCCACAGCAAAGGTGCCAGCGGGGAAAAGTGATGCTGGTCCTCACTGCCTCCTGGAACCCCTTCAAATGCCCCAGACAATTTCGCCCTCTCTGCTTTCCTGAGGACTCTATCCGCAAAAGCACCTTTTTTCACTTTCGGCGCTGTCTGGAGCAAAAAAGACAAACGTCCAGCTTTTGCTGCCACAGCAAAGGTGCCAGCGGGGAAAAGTGATGCTGGTCCTCACTGCCTCCTGGAACCCCTTCAAATGCCCCAGACAATTTGGCCCTCTCTGCTTTCCTGAGGACTCTATCCTCAAAAGCACCTTTTTTCACTTTCGGCGCTCTCTGGAGCAAAAAAGACAAATGTCCAGCTTTTGCTGCCACAGCAAAGGTGCCAGCGGGGAAAAGTGATGCTGGTCCTCACTGCCTCCTGGAACCCCTTCAAATGCCCCAGACAATTTGGCCCTCTCTGCTTTCCTGAGGACTCTATCCGCAAAAGCACCTTTTTTCACTTTCGGCGCTCTCTGGAGCAAAAAAGACAAACGTCCAGCTTTTGCTGCCACAGCAAAGGTGCCAGCGGGGAAAAGTGATGCTGGTTCTCACTGCCTCCTGGAACCCCTTTAAATGCCCCAGAAAATTTGGCCCTCTCTGCTTTCCTGAGGACTCTATCCTCAAAAGCACCTTTTTTCACTTTCGGCGCTGTCTGGAGCAAAAAAGACAAACGTCCAGCTTTTGCTGCCACAGCTAAAGTGCCAGTGGGGAAAAGTGATGCTGGTTCTCACTGCCTCCTGGAACCCCTTCAAATGCCCCAGACAATTTGGCCCTCTCTGCTTTCCTGAGCACTCTATCCTCAAAAGCACCTTTTTTCACTTTCGGCGCTGTCTGGAGCAAAAAAGACAAACGTCCAGCTTTTGCTGCCAACGCAAAGGTGCCAGAGGGGAAAAGTGATGCTGGTCCTCACTGTCTCATGGAACCCCTTCAAATGCCCCAGACAATTTGGCCCTCTCTGCTTTCCTGAGGACTCTATCCGCAAAAGCACCTTTTTTCACTTTCGGCGCTCTCTGGAGCAAAAAAGACAAACGTCCAGCTTTTGCTGCCACAGCAAAGGTGCCAGCGGGGAAAAGTGATGCTGGTCCTCACTGCCTCCTGGAACCCCTTCAAATGCCCCAGACAATTTGGCCCTCTCTGCTTTCCTGAGGACTCTATCCGCAAAAGCACCTTTTTTCACTTTCGGCGCTGTCTGGAGCAAAAAAGACAAACGTCCAGCTTTTGCTGCCACAGCAAAGGTGCCAGCGGAGAAAAGTGATGCTGGTCCTCACTGCCTCCTGGAACCCCTTCAAATGCCCCAGACAATTTGGCCCTCTCTGCTTTCCTGAGCACTCTATCCTCAAAAGCACCTTTTTTCACTTTCGGCGCTGTCTGGAGCAAAAAAGACAAACGTCCAGCTTTTGCTGCCACAGCAAAGGTGCCAGCGGGGAAAAGTGATGCTGGTTCTCACTGTCTCCTGGAACCCTTTTAAATGCCCCAGACAATTTGGCCCTCTCTGCTTTCCTGAGGACTCTATCCGCAAAAGCACCTTTTTTCACTTTCGGCGCTCTCTGGAGCAAAAAAGACAAACGTCCAGCTTTTGCTGCCACAGCAAAGGTGCCAGCGGGGAAAAGTGATGCTGGTCCTCACTGCCTCCTGGAACCCCTTCAAATGCCCCAGACAATTTGGCCCTCTCTGCTTTCCTGAGGACTCTATCCGCAAAAGCACCTTTTTTCACTTTTGGCGCTCTCTGGAGCAAAAAAGACAAACGTCCAGCTTTTGCTGCCAACGCAAAGGTGTCAGAGGGGAAAAGTGATGCTGGTCCTCACTGTCTCATGGAACCCCTTTAAATGCCCCAGACAATTTGGCCCTCTCTGCTTTCCTGAGGACTCTATCCGCAAAAGCACCTTTTTTCACTTTCGGCGCTCTCTGGAGCAAAAAAGACAAACGTCCAGCTTTTGCTGCCACAGCAAAGGTGCCAGCGGGGAAAAGTGATGCTGGTCCTCACTGCCTCCTGGAACCCCTTCAAATGCCCCAGACAATTTGGCCCTCTCTGCTTTCCTGAGGACTCTATCCGCAAAAGCACCTTTTTTCACTTTCGGCGCTCTCTGGAGCAAAAAAGACAAACGTCCAGCTTTTGCTGCCACAGCAAAGGTGCCAGCGGGGAAAAGTCATGCTGGTCCTCACTGCCTCCTGGAACCCCTTCAAATGCCCCAGACAATTTGGCCCTCTCTGCTTTCCTGAGGACGCTATCCGCAAAAGCAACTTTTTTCACTTTCGGCGCTCTCTGGAGCAAAAAAGACAAACGTCCAGCTTTTGCTGCCACAGCAAAGGTGCCAGCGGGGGAAAAGTGATGCTGGTCCTCACTGCCTCCTGGAAACCTTTTAAATGCCTCAGACAATTTGGCCCTCTCTGCTTTCCTGAGGACTCTATCCTCAAAAGCACCTTTTTTCACTTTCGGCGCTCTCTGGAGCAAAAAAGACAAACGTCCAGATTTTGCTGCCACAGCTAAAGTGCCAGCGGGGAAAAGTGATGCTGGTCCTCACTGCCTCCTGGAACCCCTTCAAATGCCCCAGACAATTTGGCCCTCTCTGCTTTCCTGAGGACTCTATCCGCAAAAGCACCTTTTTCACTTTCGGCGCTGTCTGGAGCAAAAAAGACAAACGTCCAGCTTTTGCTGCCACAGCAAAGGTGCCAGCGGGGAAAAGTGATGCTGGTCCTCACTGCCTCCTGGAACCCCTTCAAATGCCCCAGACAATTTGGCCCTCTCTGCTTTCCTGAGGACTCTATCCGCAAAAGCACCTTTTTTCACTTTTGGTGCTTTCTGGAGCAAAAAAGACAAACGTCCAGCTTTTGCTGCCACAGCAAAGGTGCCAGCGGGGAAAAGTGATGCTGGTTCTCACTGTCTCCTGGAACCCTTTTAAATGCCCCAGACAATTTGGCCCTCTCTGCTTTCCTGAGGACTCTATCCGCAAAAGCACCTTTTTTCACTTTCGGCGCTCTCTGGAGCAAAAAAGACAAACGTCCAGCTTTTGCTGCCACAGCAAAGGTGCCAGCGGGGAAAAGTGATGCTGGTCCTCACTGCCTCCTGGAACCCCTTCAAATGCCCCAGACAATTTGGCCCTCTCTGCTTTCCTGAGGACGCTATCCGCAAAAGCACCTTTTTTCACTTTCGGCGCTCTCTGGAGCAAAAAAGACAAACGTCCAGCTTTTGCTGCCACAGCAAAGGTGCCAGCGGGGAAAAGTGATGCTGGTCCTCACTGCCTCCTGGAAACCCTTTAAATGCCCCAGACAATTTGGCCCTCTCTGCTTTCCTGAGGACTCTATCCGCAAAAGCACCTTTTTTCACTTTCGGCGCTGTCTGGAGCAAAAAAGACAAACGTCCAGATTTTGCTGCCACAGCTAAAGTGCCAGCGGGGAAAAGTGATGCTGGTCCTCACTGCCTCCTGGAACCCCTTCAAATGCCCCAGACAATTTGGCCCTCTCTGCTTTCCTGCGGACTCTATCCTCAAAAGCACCTTTTTTCACTTTCGGCGCTGTCTGGAGCAAAAAAAGACAAACGTCCAGATTTTGCTGCCACAGCAAAGGTGCCAGCGGGGAAAAGTGATGCTGGTCCTCACTGTCTCCTGGAACCCCTTTAAATGCCCCAGACAATTTGGCCCTCTCTGCTTTCCTGAGGACTCTATCCGCAAAAGCACCTTTTTTCACTTTCGGCGCTGTCTGGAGCAAAAAAGACAAACGTCCAGCTTTTGCTGCCACAGCAAAGGTGCCAGCGGGGAAAAGTGATGCTGGTCCTCACTGCCTCCTGGAACCCCTTCAAATGCCCCAGACAATTTGGCCCTCTCTGCTTTCCTGAGGACTCTATCCGCAAAAGCACCTTTTTTCACTTTCGGCGCTGTCTGGAGCAAAAAAGACAAACGTCCAGCTTTTGCTGCCACAGCTAAAGTGCCAGCGGGGAAAAGTGATGCTGGTCCTCACTGCCTCCTGGAACCCCTTCAAATGCCCCAGACAATTTGGCCCTCTCTGCTTTCCTGAGGACTCTATCCTCAAAAGCACCTTTTTTCACTTTCGGCGCTCTCTGGAGCAAAAAAGACAAACGTCCAGATTTTGCTGCCACAGCTAAAGTGCCAGCGGGGAAAAGTGATGCTGGTCCTCACTGCCTCCTGGAACCCCTTCAAATCCCCCAGACAATTTGGCCCTCTCTGCTTTCCTGAGGACTCTATCCGCAAAAGCACCTTTTTTCACTTTCGGCGCTGTCTGGAGCAAAAAAGACAAACGTCCAGCTTTTCCTGCCACAGCAAAGGTGCCAGCGGGGAAAAGTGATGCTGGTCCTCACTGCCTCCTGGAACCCCTTCAAATGCCCCAGACAATTTGGCCCTCTCTGCTTTCCTGAGGACTCTATCCGCAAAAGCACCTTTTTTCACTTTTGGTGCTTTCTGGAGCAAAAAAGACAAACGTCCAGCTTTTGCTGCCACAGCAAAGGTGCCAGCGGGGAAAAGTGATGCTGGCCCTCACTGCCTCCTGGAACCCCTTCAAATGCCCCAGACAATTTGGCCCTCTCTGCTTTCCTGAGGACTCTATCCGCAAAAGCACCTTTTTTCACTTTCGGCGCTCTCTGGAGCAAAAAAGACAAACGTCCAGCTTTTGCTGCCACAGCAAAGGTGCCAGCGGGGAAAAGTGATGCTGGTCCTCACTGCCTCCTGGAACCCCTTCAAATGCCCCAGACAATTTGGCCCTCTCTGCTTTCCTGAGGACGCTATCCGCAAAAGCACCTTTTTTCACTTTCGGCGCTCTCTGGAGCAAAAAAGACAAACGTCCAGCTTTTGCTGCCACAGCAAAGGTGCCAGCGGGGAAAAGTGATGCTGGTCCTCACTGCCTCCTGGAAACCCTTTAAATGCCCCAGACAATTTGGCCCTCTCTGCTTTCCTGAGGACTCTATCCGCAAAAGCACCTTTTTTCACTTTCGGCGCTCTCTGGAGTAAAAAAGACAAACGTCCAGATTTTGCTGCCACAGCTAAAGTGCCAGCGGGGAAAAGTGATGCTGGTCCTCACTGCCTCCTGGAACCCCTTCAAATGCCCCAGACAATTTGGCCCTCTCTGCTTTCCTGCGGACTCTATCCTCAAAAGCACCTTTTTTCACTTTCGGCGCTGTCTGGAGCAAAAAAAGACAAACGTCCAGATTTTGCTGCCACAGCAAAGGTGCCAGCGGGGAAAAGTGATGCTGGTCCTCACTGTCTCCTGGAACCCCTTTAAATGCCCCAGACAATTTGGCCCTCTCTGCTTTCCTGAGGACTCTATCCGCAAAAGCACCTTTTTTCACTTTCGGCGCTGTCTGGAGCAAAAAAGACAAACGTCCAGCTTTTCCGGCCACAGCAAAGGTGCCAGCGGGGAAAAGTGATGCTGGTCCTCACTGCCTCCTGGAACCCCTTCAAATGCCCCAGACAATTTGGCCCTCTCTGCTTTCCTGAGGACTCTATCCTCAAAAGCACCTTTTTTCACTTTCGGCGCTGTCTGGAGCAAAAAAGACAAACGTCCAGCTTTTGCTGCCACAGCAAAGGTGCCAGCGGGGAAAAGTGATGCTGGTCCTCACTGCCTCCTGGAACCCCTTCAAATGCCCCAGACAATTTGGCCCTCTCTGCTTTCCTGAGGACTCTATCCGCAAAAGCACCTTTTTTCACTTTCGGCGCTCTCTGGAGCAAAAAAGACAAACATCCAGCTTTTGCTGCCACAGCAAAGGTGCCAGCGGGGAAAAGTGATGCTGGTTCTCACTGCCTCCTGGAACCCCTTCAAATGCCCCAGACAATTTGGCCCTCTCTGCTTTCCTGAGCACTCTATCCTCAAAAGCACCTTTTTTCACTTTCGGCGCTCTCTGGAGCAAAAAAGACAAACGTCCAGCTTTTGCTGCCACAGCTAAAGTGCCAGTGGGGAAAAGTGATGCTGGTTCTCACTGCCTCCTGGAACCCCTTCAAATGCCCCAGACAATTTGGCCCTCTCTGCTTTCCTGAGCACTCTATCCTCAAAAGCACCTTTTTTCACTTTCGGCGCTGTCTGGAGCAAAAAAGACAAACGTCCAGCTTTTGCTGCCAACGCAAAGGTGCCAGAGGGGAAAAGTGATGCTGGTCCTCACTGTCTCATGGAACCCCTTCAAATGCCCCAGACAATTTGGCCCTCTCTGCTTTCCTGAGGACTCTATCCGCAAAAGCACCTTTTTTCACTTTCGGCGCTGTCTGGAGCAAAAAAGACAAACGTCCAGCTTTTGCTGCCACAGCAAAGGTGCCAGCGGGGAAAAGTCATGCTGGTCCTCACTGCCTCCTGGAACCCCTTCAAATGCCCCAGACAATTTGGCCCTCTCTGCTTTCCTGAGGACTCTATCCTCAAAAGCACCTTTTTTCACTTTCGGCGCTGTCTGGAGCAAAAAAGACAAACGTCCAGATTTTGCTGCCACAGCAAAGGTGCCAGCGGAGAAAAGTGATGCTGGTCCTCACTGCCTCCTGGAACCCCTTCAAATGCCCCAGACAATTTGGCCCTCTCTGCTTTCCTGAGCACTCTATCCTCAAAAGCACCTTTTTTCACTTTCGGCGCTGTCTGGAGCAAAAAAGACAAACGTCCAGCTTTTCCTGCCACAGCAAAGGTGCCAGCGGGGAAAAGTGATGCTGGTCCTCACTGCCTCCTGGAACCCCTTCAAATGCCCCAGACAATTTGGCCCTCTCTGCTTTCCTGAGGACTCTATCCGCAAAAGCACCTTTTTTCACTTTTGGTGCTTTCTGGAGCAAAAAAGACAAACGTCCAGCTTTTGCTGCCACAGCAAAGGTGCCAGCGGGGAAAAGTGATGCTGGCCCTCACTGCCTCCTGGAACCCCTTCAAATGCCCCAGACAATTTGGCCCTCTCTGCTTTCCTGAGGACTCTATCCGCAAAAGCACCTTTTTTCACTTTCGGCGCTCTCTGGAGCAAAAAAGACAAACGTCCAGCTTTTGCTGCCACAGCAAAGGTGCCAGCGGGGAAAAGTGATGCTGGTCCTCACTGCCTCCTGGAACCCCTTCAAATGCCCCAGACAATTTGGCCCTCTCTGCTTTCCTGAGGACGCTATCCGCAAAAGCACCTTTTTTCACTTTCGGCGCTCTCTGGAGCAAAAAAGACAAACGTCCAGCTTTTGCTGCCACAGCAAAGGTGCCAGCGGGGAAAAGTGATGCTGGTCCTCACTGCCTCCTGGAAACCCTTTAAATGCCCCAGACAATTTGGCCCTCTCTGCTTTCCTGAGGACTCTATCCGCAAAAGCACCTTTTTTCACTTTCGGCGCTCTCTGGAGCAAAAAAGACAAACGTCCAGATTTTGCTGCCACAGCTAAAGTGCCAGCGGGGAAAAGTGATGCTGGTCCTCACTGCCTCCTGGAACCCCTTCAAATGCCCCAGACAATTTGGCCCTCTCTGCTTTCCTGCGGACTCTATCCTCAAAAGCACCTTTTTTCACTTTCGGCGCTGTCTGGAGCAAAAAAAGACAAACGTCCAGATTTTGCTGCCACAGCAAAGGTGCCAGCGGGGAAAAGTGATGCTGGTCCTCACTGTCTCCTGGAACCCCTTTAAATGCCCCAGACAATTTGGCCCTCTCTGCTTTCCTGAGGACTCTATCCGCAAAAGCACCTTTTTTCACTTTCGGCGCTGTCTGGAGCAAAAAAGACAAACGTCCAGCTTTTCCGGCCACAGCAAAGGTGCCAGCGGGGAAAAGTGATGCTGGTCCTCACTGCCTCCTGGAACCCCTTCAAATGCCCCAGACAATTTGGCCCTCTCTGCTTTCCTGAGGACTCTATCCTCAAAAGCACCTTTTTTCACTTTCGGCGCTGTCTGGAGCAAAAAAGACAAACGTCCAGCTTTTGCTGCCATAGCAAAGGTGCCAGCGGGGAAAAGTGATGCTGGTCCTCACTGCCTCCTGGAACCCCTTCAAATGCCCCAGACAATTTGGCCCTCTCTGCTTTCCTGAGGACTCTATCCGCAAAAGCACCTTTTTTCACTTTCGGCGCTCTCTGGAGCAAAAAAGACAAACATCCAGCTTTTGCTGCCACAGCAAAGGTGCCAGCGGGGAAAAGTGATGCTGGTTCTCACTGCCTCCTGGAACCCCTTCAAATGCCCCAGACAATTTGGCCCTCTCTGCTTTCCTGAGCACTCTATCCTCAAAAGCACCTTTTTTCACTTTCGGCGCTCTCTGGAGCAAAAAAGACAAACGTCCAGCTTTTGCTGCCACAGCTAAAGTGCCAGTGGGGAAAAGTGATGCTGGTTCTCACTGCCTCCTGGAACCCCTTCAAATGCCCCAGACAATTTGGCCCTCTCTGCTTTCCTGAGCACTCTATCCTCAAAAGCACCTTTTTTCACTTTCGGCGCTGTCTGGAGCAAAAAAGACAAACGTCCAGCTTTTGCTGCCAACGCAAAGGTGCCAGAGGGGAAAAGTGATGCTGGTCCTCACTGTCTCATGGAACCCCTTCAAATGCCCCAGACAATTTGGCCCTCTCTGCTTTCCTGAGGACTCTATCCGCAAAAGCACCTTTTTTCACTTTCGGCGCTGTCTGGAGCAAAAAAGACAAACGTCCAGCTTTTGCTGCCACAGCAAAGGTGCCAGCGGGGAAAAGTCATGCTGGTCCTCACTGCCTCCTGGAACCCCTTCAAATGCCCCAGACAATTTGGCCCTCTCTGCTTTCCTGAGGACTCTATCCTCAAAAGCACCTTTTTTCACTTTCGGCGCTGTCTGGAGCAAAAAAGACAAACGTCCAGATTTTGCTGCCACAGCAAAGGTGCCAGCGGAGAAAAGTGATGCTGGTCCTCACTGCCTCCTGGAACCCCTTCAAATGCCCCAGACAATTTGGCCCTCTCTGCTTTCCTGAGCACTCTATCCTCAAAAGCACCTTTTTTCACTTTCGGCGCTGTCTGGAGCAAAAAAGACAAACGTCCAGCTTTTGCTGCCACAGCAAAGCTGCCAGCGGGGAAAAGTGATGCTGGTTCTCACTGTCTCCTGGAACCCCTTTAAATGCCCCAGACAATTTGGCCCTCTCTGCTTTCCTGAGGACTCTATCCGCAAAAGCACCTTTTTTCACTTTCGGCGCTCTCTGGAGCAAAAAAGACAAACGTCCAGCTTTTGCTGCCACAGCAAAGGTGCCAGCGGGGAAAAGTGATGCTGGTCCTCACTGCCTCCTGGAACCCCTTCAAATGCCCCAGACAATTTGGCCCTCTCTGCTTTCCTGAGGACTCTATCCGCAAAAGCACCTTTTTTCACTTTCGGCGCTCTCTGGAGCAAAAAAGACAAACGTCCAGCTTTTGCTGCCACAGCAAAGGTGCCAGCGGGGAAAAGTGATGCTGGTCCTCACTGCCTCCTGGAACCCCTTCAAATGCCCCAGACAATTTGGCCCTCTCTGCTTTCCTGAGGACGCTATCCGCAAAAGCACCTTTTTTCACTTTCGGCGCTCTCTGGAGCAAAAAAGACAAACGTCCAGCTTTTGCTGCCACAGCAAAGGTGCCAGCGGGGAAAAGTGATGCTGGTCCTCACTGCCTCCTGGAAACCCTTTAAATGCCCCAGACAATTTGGCCCTCTCTGCTTTCCTGAGGACTCTATCCTCAAAAGCACCTTTTTTCACTTTCGGCGCTCTCTGGAGCAAAAAAGACAAACGTCCAGATTTTGCTGCCACAGCTAAAGTGCCAGCGGGGAAAAGTGATGCTGGTCCTCACTGCCTCCTGGAACCCCTTCAAATGCCCCAGACAATTTGGCCCTCTCTGCTTTCCTGAGGACTCTATCCGCAAAAGCACCTTTTTTCACTTTCGGCGCTGTCTGGAGCAAAAAAGACAAACGTCCAGCTTTTGCTGCCACAGCAAAGGTGCCAGCGGGGAAAAGTGATGCTGGTCCTCACTGCCTCCTGGAACCCCTTTAAATGCCCCAGACAATTTGGCCCTCTCTGCTTTCCTGAGGACTCTATCCTCAAAAGCACCTTTTTTCACTTTCGGCGCTGTCTGGAGCAAAAAAGACAAACGTCCAGATTTTGCTGCCACAGCTAAAGTGCCAGCGGGGAAAAGTGATGCTGGTCCTCACTGCCTCCTGGAACCCCTTCAAATGCCCCAGACAATTTGGCCCTCTCTGCTTTCCTGAGGACTCTATCCTCAAAAGCACCTTTTTTCACTTTCGGCGCTGTCTGGAGCAAAAAAGACAAACGTCCAGCTTTTGCTGCCACAGCAAAGGTGCCAGCGGGGAAAAGTGATGCTGGTCCTCACTGCCTCCTGGAACCCCTTCAAATGCCCCAGACAATTTGGCCCTCTCTGCTTTCCTGAGGACTCTATCCTCAAAAGCACCTTTTTTCACTTTCGGCGCTCTCTGGAGCAAAAAAGACAAACGTCCAGCTTTTGCTGCCACAGCAAAGGTGCCAGCGGGGAAAAGTGATGCTGGTCCTCACTGCCTCCTGGAACCCCTTCAAATGCCCCATACAATTTGGCCCTCTCTGCTTTCCTGCGGACTCTATCCGCAAAAGCACCTTTTTTCACTTTCGGCGCTCTCTGGAGCAAAAAAGACAAACGTCCAGCTTTTGCTGCCACAGCAAAGGTGCCAGCGGGGAAAAGTGATGCTGGTCCTCACTGCCTCCTGGAACCCCTTCAAATGCCCCAGACAATTTGGCCCTCTCTGCTTTCCTGAGGACGCTATCCGCAAAAGCACCTTTTTTCACTTTCGGCGCTGTCTGGAGCAAAAAAGACAAACGTCCAGATTTTGCTGCCACAGCTAAAGTGCCAGCGGGGAAAAGTGATGCTGGTCCTCACTGCCTCCTGGAACCCCTTCAAATGCCCCAGACAATTTGGCCCTCTCTGCTTTCCTGAGGACTCTATCCGCAAAAGCACCTTTTTTCACTTTCGGCGCTGTCTGGAGCAAAAAAGACAAACGTCCAGCTTTTGCTGCCACAGCAAAGGTGCCAGCGGGGAAAAGTGATGCTGGTCCTCACTGCCTCCTGGAACCCCTTCAAATGCCCCAGACAATTGGCCCTCTCTGCTTTCCTGAGGACTCTATCCGCAAAAGCACCTTTTTTCACTTTTGGTGCTCTCTGGAGCAAAAAAGACAAACGTCCAGCTTTTGCTGCCACAGCAAAGGTGCCAGCGGGGAAAAGTGATGCTGGTCCTCACTGCCTCCTGGAACCCCTTCAAATGCCCCAGACAATTTGGCCCTCTCTGCTTTCCTGCGCACTCTATCCGCAAAAGCACCTTTTTTCACTTTCGGCGCTCTCTGGAGCAAAAAAGACAAACGTCCAGATTTTGCTGCCACAGCTAAAGTGCCAGCGGGGAAAAGTGATTCTGGTCCTCACTGCTTCCTGGAACCCCTTCAAATGCCCCAGACAATTTGGCCCTCTCTGCTTTCCTGAGCACTCTATCCGCAAAAGCACCTTTTTTCACTTTCGGCGCTCTCTGGAGCAAAAAAGACAAACGTCCAGCTTTTGCTGCCACAGCAAAGGTGCCAGCGGGGAAAAGTGATGCTGGTTCTCACTGCCTCCTGGAACCACTTTAAATGCCCCAGAAAATTTGGCCCTCTCTGCTTTCCTGAGGACTCTATCCTCAAAAGCACCTTTTTTCACTTTCGGCGCTCTCTGGAGCAAAAAAGGCAAACGTCCAGCTTTTGCTGCCACAGCTAAAGTGCCAGTGGGGAAAAGTGATGCTGGTTCTCACTGCCTCCTGGAACCCCTTCAAATGCCCCAGACAATTTGGCCCTCTCTGCTTTCCTGAGCACTCTATCCTCAAAAGCACCTTTTTTCACTTTCGGCGCTCTCTGGAGCAAAAAAGACAAACGTCCAGCTTTTGCTGCCACAGCAAAGGTGCCAGCGGGGAAAAGTGATGCTGGTCCTCACTGCCTCCTGGAACCCCTTCAAATGCCCCAGACAATTTGGCCCTCTCTGCTTTCCTGAGCACTCTATCCGCAAAAGCACCTTTTTTCACTTTCGGCGCTGTCTGGAGCAAAAAAGACAAACGTCCAGATTTTGCTGCCACAGCAAAGGTGCCAGCGGAGAAAAGTGATGCTGGTCCTCACTGCCTCCTGGAACCCCTTCAAATGCCCCAGACAATTTGGCCCTCTCTGCTTTCCTGAGGACTCTATCCTCAAAAGCACCTTTTTTCACTTTCGGCGCTCTCTGGAGCAAAAAAGACAAACGTCCAGCTTTTGCTGCCACAGCAAAGGTGCCAGCGGGGAAAAGTGATGCTGGTTCTCACTGTCTCCTGGAACCCCTTTAAATGCCCCAGACAATTTGGCCCTCTCTGCTTTCCTGAGGACTCTATCCGCAAAAGCACCTTTTTTCACTTTCGGCGCTCTCTGGAGCAAAAAAGACAAACGTCCAGCTTTTGCTGCCACAGCAAAGGTGCCAGCGGGGAAAAGTGATGCTGGTCCTCACTGCCTCCTGGAACCCCTTCAAATGCCCCAGACAATTTGGCCCTCTCTGCTTTCCTGAGGACGCTATCCGCAAAAGCACCTTTTTTCACTTTCGGCGCTCTCTGGAGCAAAAAAGACAAACGTCCAGCTTTTGCTGCCACAGCAAAGGTGCCAGCGGGGAAAAGTGATGCTGGTCCTCACTGCCTCCTGGAAACCCTTTAAATGCCCCAGACAATTTGGCCCTCTCTGCTTTCCTGAGGACTCTATCCTCAAAAGCACCTTTTTTCACTTTCGGCGCTCTCTGGAGCAAAAAAGACAAACGTCCAGATTTTGCTGCCACAGCTAAAGTGCCAGCGGGGAAAAGTGATGCTGGTCCTCACTGCCTCCTGGAACCCCTTTAAATGCCCCAGACAATTTGGCCCTCTCTGCTTTCCTTAGGACTCTATCCGCAAAAGCACCTTTTTTCACTTTCGGCGCTGTCTGGAGCAAAAAAGACAAACGTCCAGCTTTTGCTGCCACAGCAAAGGTGCCAGCGGGGAAAAGTGATGCTGGTCCTCACTGCCTCCTGGAACCCCTTTAAATGCCCCAGACAATTTGGCCCTCTCTGCTTTCCTGAGGACTCTATCCTCAAAAGCACCTTTTTTCACTTTCGGCGCTGTCTGGAGCAAAAAAGACAAACGTCCAGATTTTGCTGCCACAGCTAAAGTGCCAGCGGGGAAAAGTGATGCTGGTCCTCACTGCCTCCTGGAACCCCTTCAAATGCCCCAGACAATTTGGCCCTCTCTGCTTTCCTGAGCACTCTATCCGCAAAAGCACCTTTTTTCACTTTCGGCGCTGTCTGGAGCAAAAAAGACAAACGTCCAGCTTTTGCTGCCACAGCAAAGGTGCCAGCGGGGAAAAGTGATGCTGGTCCTCACTGCCTCCTGGAACCCCTTCAAATGCCCCAGACAATTTGGCCCTCTCTGCTTTCCTGAGGACTCTATCCGCAAAAGCACCTTTTTTCACTTTCGGCGCTGTCTGGAGCAAAAAAGACAAACGTCCAGCTTTTGCTGCCACAGCAAAGGTGCCAGCGGGGAAAAGTGATGCTG
Organism: Vanellus vanellus; assembly: GCF_965231255.1. Classification (NCBI taxonomy): domain Eukaryota; kingdom Metazoa; phylum Chordata; class Aves; order Charadriiformes; family Charadriidae; genus Vanellus; species Vanellus vanellus. Next base: position 191,487 of record NW_028127364.1, read on the forward strand.
GTCCTCACTGCCTCCTGGAACCCCTTCAAATGCCCCATACAATTTGGCCCTCTCTGCTTTCCTGAGCACTCTATCCTCAAAAGCACCTTTTTTCACTTTCGGCGCTGTCTGGAGCAAAAAAGACAAACGTCCAGCTTTTGCTGCCAACGCAAAGGTGCCAGAGGGGAAAAGTGATGCTGGTCCTCACTGTCTCATGGAACCCCTTTAAATGCCCCAGACAATTTGGCCCTCTCTGCTTTCCTGAGGACTCTATCCTCAAAAGCACCTTTTTTCACTTTCGGCGCTCTCTGGAGCAAAAAAGACAAACGTCCAGCTTTTGCTGCCACAGCAAAGGTGCCAGCGGGGAAAAGTGATGCTGGTCCTCACTGCCTCCTGGAACCCCTTCAAATGCCCCAGACAATTTGGCCCTCTCTGCTTTCCTGCGGACTCTATCCGCAAAAGCACCTTTTTTCACTTTCGGCGCTCTCTGGAGCAAAAAAGACAAACGTCCAGCTTTTGCTGCCACAGCAAAGGTGCCAGCGGGGAAAAGTGATGCTGGTCCTCACTGCCTCCTGGAACCCCTTCAAATGCCCCAGACAATTTGGCCCTCTCTGCTTTCCTGAGGACGCTATCCGCAAAAGCACCTTTTTTCACTTTCGGCGCTGTCTGGAGCAAAAAAGACAAACGTCCAGCTTTTGCTGCCACAGCAAAGGTGCCAGCGGGGAAAAGTGATGCTGGTCCTCACTGCCTCCTGGAACCCCTTCAAATGCCCCAGACAATTTGGCCCTCTCTGCTTTCCTGAGGACGCTATCCGCAAAAGCACCTTTTTTCACTTTCGGCGCTCTCTGGAGCAAAAAAGACAAACGTCCAGCTTTTGCTGCCACAGCAAAGGTGCCAGCGGGGAAAAGTGATGCTGGTCCTCACTGCCTCCTGGAAACCCTTTAAATGCCCCAGACAATTTGGCCCTCTCTGCTTTCCTGAGGACTCTATCCGCAAAAGCACCTTTTTTCACTTTCGGCGCTGTCTGGAGCAAAAAAGACAAACGTCCAGATTTTGCTGCCACAGCTAAAGTGCCAGCGGGGAAAAGTGATGCTGGTCCTCACTGCCTCCTGGAACCCCTTCAAATGCCCCAGACAATTTGGCCCTCTCTGCTTTCCTGCGGACTCTATCCGCAAAAGCACCTTTTTTCACTTTCGGCGCTCTCTGGAGCAAAAAAGACAAACGTCCAGCTTTTGCTGCCACAGCAAAGGTGCCAGCGGGGAAAAGTGATGCTGGTCCTCACTGCCTCCTGGAACCCCTTCAAATGCCCCAGACAATTTGGCCCTCTCTGCTTTCCTGAGGACTCTATCCGCAAAAGCACCTTTTTTCACTTTCGGCGCTCTCTGGAGCAAAAAAGACAAACGTCCATCTTTTGCTGCCACAGCAAAGGTGCCAGCGGGGAAAAGTGATGCTGGTCCTCACTGCGTCCTGGAACCCCTTCAAATGCCCCAGACAATTTGGCCCTCTCTGCTTTCCTGAGGACTCTATCCTCAAAAGCACCTTTTTTCACTTTCGGCGCTCTCTGGAGCAAAAAAGACAAACGTCCAGATTTTGCTGCCACAGCTAAAGTGCCAGCGGGGAAAAGTGATGCTGGTCCTCACTGCCTCCTGGAACCCCTTCAAATGCCCCAGACAATTTGGCCCTCTCTGCTTTCCTGAGCACTCTATCAGCAAAAGCACCTTTTTTCACTTTCGGCGCTGTCTGGAGCAAAAAAGACAAACGTCCAGCTTTTCCTGCCACAGCAAAGGTGCCAGCGGGGAAAAGTGATGCTGGTCCTCACTGCCTCCTCGAACCCCTTCAAATGCCCCAGACAATTTGGCCCTCTCTGCTTTCCTGAGGACTCTATCCGCAAAAGCACCTTTTTTCACTTTTGGTGCTCTCTGGAGCAAAAAAGACAAACGTCCAGCTTTTGCTGCCACAGCAAAGGTGCCAGCGGGGAAAAGTGATGCTGGTCCTCACTGCCTCCTGGAACCCCTTCAAATGCCCCAGACAATTTGGCCCTCTCTGCTTTCCTGAGGACGCTATCCGCAAAAGCACCTTTTTTCACTTTCGGCGCTCTCTGGAGCAAAAAAGACAAACGTCCAGCTTTTGCTGCCACAGCAAAGGTGCCAGCGGGGAAAAGTGATGCTGGTCCTCACTGCCTCCTGGAAACCCTTTAAATGCCCCAGACAATTTGGCCCTCTCTGCTTTCCTGAGGACTCTATCCGCAAAAGCACCTTTTTTCACTTTCGGCGCTCTCTGGAGCAAAAAAGACAAACGTCCAGATTTTGCTGCCACAGCTAAAGTGCCAGCGGGGAAAAGTGATGCTGGTCCTCACTGCCTCCTGGAACCCCTTCAAATGCCCCAGACAATTTGGCCCTCTCTGCTTTCCTGAGGACTCTATCCGCAAAAGCACCTTTTTTCACTTTCGGCGCTCTCTGGAGCAAAAAAGACAAACGTCCAGCTTTTGCTGCCACAGCAAAGGTGCCAGCGGGGAAAAGTGATGCTGGTCCTCACTGCCTCCTGGAACCCCTTTAAATGCCCCAGACAATTTGGCCCTCTCTGCTTTCCTGAGGACTCTATCCGCAAAAGCACCTTTTTTCACTTTCGGCGCTGTCTGGAGCAAAAAAGACAAACGTCCAGCTTTTGCTGCCACAGCAAAGGTGCCAGCGGGGAAAAGTGATGCTGGTCCTCACTGCCTCCTGGAACCCCTTCAAATGCCCCAGACAATTTGGCCCTCTCTGCTTTCCTGAGGACTCTATCCGCAAAAGCACCTTTTTTCACTTTCGGCGCTCTCTGGAGCAAAAAAGACAAACGTCCAGCTTTTGCTGCCACAGCAAAGGTGCCAGCGGGGAAAAGTGATGCTGGTCCTCACTGCCTCCTGGAACCCCTTCAAATGCCCCAGACAATTTGGCCCTCTCTGCTTTCCTGCGGACTCTATCTGCAAAAGCACCTTTTTTCACTTTCGGCGCTGTCTGGAGCAAAAAAGAAAAACGTCCAGCTTTTGCTGCCACAGCAAAGGTGCCAGCGGGGAAAAGTGATGCTGGTCCTCACTGCCTCCTGGAACCCCTTCAAATGCCCCAGACAATTTGGCCCTCTCTGCTTTCCTGAGGACGCTATCCGCAAAAGCAACTTTTTTCCCTTTCGGCGCTCTCTGGAACAAAAAAGACAAACGTCCAGCTTTTGCTGCCACAGCTAAAGTGCCAGCGGGGAAAAGTGATGCTGGTCCTCACTGCCTCCTGGAAACCCTTCAAATGCCCCAGACAATTTGGCCCTCTCTGCTTTCCTGAGGACTCTATCCGCAAAAGCACCTTTTTTCACTTTCGGCGCTCTCTGGAGCAAAAAAGACAAACGTCCAGCTTTTGCTGCCACAGCAAAGGTGCCAGCGGGGAAAAGTGATGCTGGTCCTCACTGCCTCCTGGAACCCCTCAAATGCCCCAGACAATTTGGCCCTCTCTGCTTTCCTGAGGACTCTATCCGCAAAAGCACCTTTTTTCACTTTCGGCGCTCTCTGGAGCAAAAAAGACAAACGTCCAGCTTTTGCTGCCACAGCAAAGGTGCCAGCGGGGAAAAGTGATGCTGGTCCTCACTGCCTCCTGGAACCCCTTCAAATGCCCCAGACAATTTGGCCCTCTCTGCTTTCCTGAGGACTCTATCCGCAAAAGCACCTTTTTTCACTTTCGGCGCTCTCTGGAGCAAAAAAGACAAACGTCCAGCTTTTGCTGCCACAGCAAAGGTGCCAGCGGGGAAAAGTGATGCTGGTCCTCACTGCCTCCTGGAACCCCTTCAAATGCCCCAGACAATTTGGCCCTCTCTGCTTTCCTGAGGACGCTATCCGCAAAAGCAACTTTTTTCACTTTCGGCGCTCTCTGGAGCAAAAAAGACAAACGTCCAGCTTTTGCTGCCACAGCTAAAGTGCCAGCGGGGAAAAGTGATGCTGGTCCTCACTGCCTCCTGGAAACCCTTCAAATGCCCCAGACAATTTGGCCCTCTCTGCTTTCCTGAGGACTCTATCCGCAAAAGCACCTTTTTTCACTTTCGGCGCTCTCTGGAGCAAAAAAGACAAACGTCCAGCTTTTGCTGCCACAGCAAAGGTGCCAGCGGGGAAAAGTGATGCTGGTCCTCACTGCCTCCTGGAACCCCTCAAATGCCCCAGACAATTTGGCCCTCTCTGCTTTCCTGAGGACTCTATCCTCAAAAGCACCTTTTTTCACTTTCGGCGCTGTCTGGAGCAAAAAAGACAAACGTCCAGATTTTGCTGCCACAGCAAAGGTGCCAGCGGGGAAAAGTGATGCTGGTCCTCACTGCCTCCTGGAAACCTTTTAAATGCCCCAGACAATTTGGCCCTCTCTGCTTTCCTGAGGACTCTATCCTCAAAAGCACCTTTTTTCACTTTCGGCGCTCTCTGGAGCAAAAAAGACAAACGTCCAGATTTTGCTGCCACAGCTAAAGTGCCAGCGGGGAAAAGTGATGCTGGTCCTCACTGCCTCCTGGAACCCCTTCAAATGCCCCAGACAATTTGGCCCTCTCTGCTTTCCTGAGGACTCTATCCGCAAAAGCACCTTTTTTCACTTTCGGCGCTCTCTGGAGCAAAAAAGACAAACGTCCAGCTTTTGCTGCCACAGCAAAGGTGCCAGCGGGGAAAAGTGATGCTGGTCCTCACTGCCTCCTGGAACCCCTTCAAATGCCCCAGACAATTTGGCCCTCTCTGCTTTCCTTAGGACTCTATCCGCAAAAGCACCTTTTTTCACTTTCGGCGCTCTCTGGAGCAAAAAAGACAAACGTCCAGATTTTGCTGCCACAGCAAAGGTGCCAGCGGGGAAAAGTGATGCTGGTCCTCACTGCCTCCTGGAACCCCTTTAAATGCCCCAGACAATTTGGCCCTCTCTGCTTTCCTGAGGACTCTATCCTCAAAAGCACCTTTTTTCACTTTCGGCGCTCTCTGGAGCAAAAAAGACAAACGTCCAGCTTTTGCTGCCACAGCAAAGGTGCCAGCGGGGAAAAGTGATGCTGGTCCTCACTGCCTCCTGGAACCCCTTCAAATGCCCCAGACAATTTGGCCCTCTCTGCTTTCCTGAGCACTCTATCAGCAAAAGCACCTTTTTTCACTTTCGGCGCTCTCTGGAGCAAAAAAGACAAACGTCCAGATTTTGCTGCCACAGCAAAGGTGCCAGCGGGGAAAAGTGATGCTGGTCCTCACTGCCTCCTGGAACCCCTTCAAATGTCCCAGACAATTTGGCCCTCTCTGCTTTCCTGAGGACTCTATCCGCAAAAGCACCTTTTTTCACTTTTGGTGCTCTCTGGAGCAAAAAAGACAAACGTCCAGCTTTTGCTGCCACAGCAAAGGTGCCAGCGGGGAAAAGTGATGCTGGTCCTCACTGCCTCCTGGAACCCCTTCAAATGCCCCAGACAATTTGGCCCTCTCTGCTTTCCTGCGCACTCTATCCTCAAAAGCACCTTTTTTCACTTTCGGCGCTCTCTGGAGCAAAAAAGACAAACGTCCAGATTTTGCTGCCACAGCTAAAGTGCCAGCGGGGAAAAGTGATGCTGGTCCTCACTGCCTCCTGGAACCCCTTCAAATGCCCCAGACAATTTGGCCCTCTCTGCTTTCCTGAACACTCTATCAGCAAAAGCACCTTTTTTCACTCTCAGCGCTGTCTGGAGCAAAAAAGACAAACGTCCAGCTTTTCCTGCCACAGCAAAGGTGCCAGCGGGGAAAAGTGATGCTGGTCCTCACTGCCTCCTGGAACCCCTTCAAATGCCCCAGACAATTTGGCCCTCTCTGCTTTCCTGAGGACTCTATCCGCAAAAGCACCTTTTTTCACTTTCGGCGCTCTCTGGAGCAAAAAAGACAAACGTCCAGCTTTTGCTGCCACAGCAAAGGTGCCAGCGGGGAAAAGTGATGCTGGTCCTCACTGCCTCCTGGAACCCCTTCAAATGCCCCAGACAATTTGGCCCTCTCTGCTTTCCTGAGGACTCTATCCGCAAAAGCACCTTTTTTCACTTTCGGCGCTCTCTGGAGCAAAAAAGACAAACGTCCAGATTTTGCTGCCACAGCAAAGGTGCCAGCGGGGAAAAGTGATGCTGGTCCTCACTGCCTCCTGGAACCCCTTCAAATGTCCCAGACAATTTGGCCCTCTCTGCTTTCCTGAGGACTCTATCCGCAAAAGCACCTTTTTTCACTTTTGGTGCTCTCTGGAGCAAAAAAGACAAACGTCCAGCTTTTGCTGCCACAGCAAAGGTGCCAGCGGGGAAAAGTGATGCTGGTCCTCACTGCCTCCTGGAACCCCTTCAAATGCCCAGACAATTTGGCCCTCTCTGCTTTCCTGCGCACTCTATCCTCAAAAGCACCTTTTTTCACTTTCGGCGCTCTCTGGAGCAAAAAAGACAAACGTCCAGATTTTGCTGCCACAGCTAAAGTGCCAGCGGGGAAAAGTGATGCTGGTCCTCACTGCCTCCTGGAACCCCTTCAAATGCCCCAGACAATTTGGCCCTCTCTGCTTTCCTGAGCACTCTATCAGCAAAAGCACCTTTTTTCACTTTCGGCGCTGTCTGGAGCAAAAAGACAAACGTCCAGCTTTTGCTGCCACAGCAAAGGTGCCAGCGGGGAAAAGTGATGCTGGTCCTCACTGCCTCCTGGAACCCCTTCAAATGCCCCAGACAATTTGGCCCTCTTCTGCTTTCCTGAGGACTCTATCCGCAAAAGCACCTTTTTTCACTTTTGGTGCTCTCTGGAGCAAAAAAGACAAACGTCCAGCTTTTGCTGCCACAGCAAAGGTGCCAGCGGGGAAAAGTGATGCTGGTCCTCACTGCCTCCTGGAACCCCTTCAAATGCCCCAGACAATTTGGCCCTCTCTGCTTTCCTGAGGACTCTATCCTCAAAAGCACCTTTTTTCACTTTTGGTGCTCTCTGGAGCAAAAAAGACAAACGTCCAGCTTTTGCTGCCACAGCAAAGGTGCCAGCGGGGAAAAGTGATGCTGGTCCTCACTGCCTCCTGGAACCCCTTCAAATGCCCCAGACAATTTGGCCCTCTCTGCTTTC
>NW_028127363.1:0-40691 GCF_965231255.1 Vanellus vanellus
GGTTCCAGGAGGCAGTGAGAACCAGCATCACTTTTCCCCGCTGGCACCTTTGCTGTGGCAGCAAAAGCTGGACGTTTGTCTTTTTTGCTCCAGAGAGCGCCGAAAGTGAAAAAAGGTGCTTTTGCGGATAGAGTCCTCAGGAAAGCAGAGAGGGCCAAATTGTCTGGTGCATTTGAAGGGGTTCCAGGAGGCACTGAGGACCAGCATCACTTTTCCCCGCTGGCACCTTTGCTGTGGCAGCAAAAGCTGGACGTTTGTCTTTTTTGCTCCAGACAGCGCCGAAAGTGAAAAAAGGTGCTTTTGAGGATAGACTCCTCAGGAAAGCAGAGAGGGCCAAATTGTCTGGGGCATTTGAAGGGGTTCCAGGAGGCAGTGAGGACCAGCATCACTTTTCCCCACTGGCACCTTTGCTGTGGCAGCAAAAGCTGGACGTTTGTCTTTTTTTGCTCCAGAGAGCGCCAAAAGTGAAAAAAGGTGCTTTTGAGGATAGAGTCCTCAGGAAAGCAGAGAGGGCCAAATTGTCCGGGCATTTGAAGGGGTTCCAGGAGGCAGTGAGAACCAGCATCACTTTCCCCGGTGGCACCTTTGCTGTGGCAGCAAAAGCTGGACGTTTGTCTTTTTTGCTCCAGAGAGCGCCGAAAGTGAAAAAAGGTGCTTTTGCGGATAGAGTCCTCAGGAAAGCAGAGAGGGCCAAATTGTCTGGGGCATTTGAAGGGGTTTCCAGGAGGCAGTGAGGACCAGCATCACTTTTCCCCGCTGGCACCTTTGCTGTGGCAGCAAAAGCTGGACGTTTGTCTTTTTTGCTCCAGAGAGCGCCAAAAGTGAAAAAAGGTGCTTTTGCGGATAGAGTCCTCAGGAAAGCAGAGAGGGCCAAATTGTCTGGTGCATTTGAAGGGGTTCCAGGAGGCAGTGAGAACCAGCATCACTTTTCCCCGGTGGCACATTTGCTGTGGCAGCAAAAGCTGGACGTTTGTCTTTTTTGCTCCAGAGAGCGCCGAAAGTGAAAAAGGTGCATTTGAGGATAGAGTCCTCAGGAAAGCAGAGAGGGCCAAATTGTCTGGTGCATTTGAAGGGGTTCCAGGAGGTAGTGAGGACCAGCATCACTTTTCCCCGCTGGCACCTTTGCTGTGGCAGCAAAAGCTGGACGTTTGTCTTTTTTGCTCCAGAGAGCGCCAAAAGTGAAAAAAGGTGCTTTTGCGGATAGAGTCCTCAGGAAAGCAGAGAGGGCCAAATTGTCTGGTGCATTTGAAGGGGATACAGGAGGCAGTGAGAACCAGCATCACTTTTCCCCGGTGGCACCTTTGCTGTGGCAGCAAAAGCTGGACGTTTGTCTTTTTTGCTCCAGAGAGCGCCGAAAGTGAAAAAAGGTGCCTTTTGAGGATAGAGTCCTCAGGAAAGCAGAGAGGGCCAAATTGTCTGGGTGCATTTGAAGGGGTTCCAGGAGGCAGTGAGAACCAGCATCACTTTTCCCCGCTGGCACCTTTGCTGTGGCAGCAAAAGCTGGACGTTTGTCTTTTTTGCTCCAGAGAGCGCCGAAAGTGAAAAAAGGTGCTTTTGCGGATAGAGTCCTCAGGAAAGCAGAGAGGGCCAAATTGTCTGGGGCATTTGAAGGGGTTCCAGGAGGCAGTGAGACCAGCATCACTTTTCCCCGCTGGCACCTTTGCTGTGGCAGCAAAAGCTGGACGTTTGTCTTTTTTGCTCCAGAGAGCGCCAAAAGTGAAAAAAGGTGCTTTTGCGGATAGAGTCCTCAGGAAAGCAGAGAGGGCCAAATTGTCTGGTGCATTTGAAGGGTTCCAGGCGGCAGTGAGAACCAGCATCACTTTCCCCGCTGGCACCTTTGCTGTGGCAGCAAAAGCTGGACGTTTGTCTTTTTTGCTCCAGAGAGCGCCAAAAGTGAAAAAAGGTGCTTTTGCGGATAGTCCTCAGGAAAGCAGAGAGGGCCAAATTGTCTGGTGCATTTGAAGGGGTTCCAGGCGGCAGTGAGAACCAGCATCACTTTTCCCCGCTGGCACCTTTGCTGTGGCAGCAAAAGCTGGACGTTTGTCTTTTTTGCTCCAGAGAGCGCCGAAAGTGAAAAAAGGTGCTTTTGAGGATAGACTCCTCAGGAAAGCAGAGAGGGCCAAATTGTCTGGGGCATTTGAAGGGGTTCCAGGAGGCAGTGAGGACCAGCATCACTTTTCCCCGGTGGCACCTTTGCTGTGGCAGCAAAAGCTGGACGTTTGTCTTTTTTGCTCCAGAGAGCGCCAAAAGTGAAAAAAGGTGCTTTTGCGGATAGAGTCCTCAGGAAAGCAGAGAGGGCCAAATTGTCTGGTGCATTTGAAGGGGTTCCAGGAGGCAGTGAGGACCAGCATCACTTTTCCCCGGTGGCACCTTTGCTGTGGCAGCAAAAGCTGGACGTTTGTCTTTTTTGCTCCAGACAGCGCCGAAAGTGAAAAAAGGTGCATTTGAGGATAGAGTCCTCAGGAAAGCAGAGAGGGCCAAATTGTCTGGTGCATTTGAAGGGGTTCCAGGAGGCAGTGAGGACCAGCATCACTTTTCCCCGCTGGCACCTTTGCTGTGGCAGCAAAAGCTGGACGTTTGTCTTTTTTGCTCCAGAGAGCGCCAAAAGTGAAAAAAGTTGCTTTTGCGGATAGAGTCCTCAGGAAAGCAGAGAGGGCCAAATTGTCTGGTGCATTTGAAGGGGTTCCAGGAGGCAGTGAGAACCAGCATCACTTTTCCCCGCTGGCACCTTTGCTGTGGCAGCAAAAGCTGGACGTTTGTCTTTTTTGCTCCAGAGAGCGCCGAAAGTGAAAAAAGGTGCTTTTGAGGATAGAGTCCTCAGGAAAGCAGAGAGGGCCAAATTGTCTGGGGCATTTGAAGGGGTTCCAGGAGGCAGTGAGGACCAGCATCACTTTTCCCCGCTGGCACCTTTGCTGTGGCAGCAAAAGCTGGACGTTTGTCTTTTTTGCTCCAGAGAGCGCCAAAAGTGAAAAAAGGTGCTTTTGCGGATAGAGTCCTCAGGAAAGCAGAGAGGGCCAAATTGTCTGGTGCATTTGAAGGGGTTCCAGGAGGCAGTGAGAACCAGCATCACTTTTCCCCGCTGGCACCTTTGCTGTGGCAGCAAAAGCTGGACGTTTGTCTTTTTTGCTCCAGACAGCGCCGAAAGTGAAAAAAGGTGCATTTGAGGATAGAGTCCTCAGGAAAGCAGAGAGGGCCAAATTGTCTGGGGCATTTGAAGGGGTTCCAGGAGGCAGTGAGAACCAGCATCACTTTTCCCCGCTGGCACCTTTGCTGTGGCAGCAAAAGCTGGACGTTTGTCTTTTTTGCTCCAGAGAGCGCCGAAAGTGAAAAAAGGTGCTTTTGCGGATAGAGTCCTCAGGAAAGCAGAGAGGGCCAAATTGTCTGGGGCATTTGAAGGGGTTCCAGGAGGCAGTGAGGACCAGCATCACTTTTCCCCGCTGGCACCTTTGCTGTGGCAGCAAAAGCTGGACGTTTGTCTTTTTTGCTCCAGACAGCGCCGAAAGTGAAAAAAGGTGCTTTTGAGGATAGACTCCTCAGGAAAGCAGAGAGGGCCAAATTGTCTGGTGCATTTGAAGGGGTTCCAGGAGGCAGTGAGAACCAGCATCACTTTTCCCCGGTGGCACATTTGCTGTGGCAGCAAAAGCTGGACGTTTGTCTTTTTTGCTCCAGAGAGCGCCGAAAGTGAAAAAAGGTGCATTTGAGGATAGAGTCCTCAGGAAAGCAGAGAGGGCCAAATTGTCTGGTGCATTTGAAGGGGTTCCAGGAGGTAGTGAGGACCAGCATCACTTTTCCCCGCTGGCACCTTTGCTGTGGCAGCAAAAGCTGGACGTTTGTCTTTTTTGCTCCAGACAGCGCCAAAAGTGAAAAAAGGTGCTTTTGCGGATAGAGTCCTCAGGAAAGCAGAGAGGGCCAAATTGTCTGGTGCATTTGAAGGGGATACAGGAGGCAGTGAGAACCAGCATCACTTTTCCCCGGTGGCACCTTTGCTGTGGCAGCAAAAGCTGGACGTTTGTCTTTTTTGCTCCAGAGAGCGCCGAAAGTGAAAAAAGGTGCCTTTGAGGATAGAGTCCTCAGGAAAGCAGAGAGGGCCAAATTGTCTGGTGCATTTGAAGGGGTTCCAGGAGGCAGTGAGAACCAGCATCACTTTTCCCCGCTGGCACCTTTGCTGTGGCAGCAAAAGCTGGACGTTTGTCTTTTTTGCTCCAGAGAGCGCCGAAAGTGAAAAAAGGTGCATTTGAGGATAGAGTCCTCAGGAAAGCAGAGAGGGCCAAATTGTCTGGTGCATTTGAAGGGGTTCCAGGAGGCAGTGAGAACCAGCATCACTTTTCCCCGCTGGCACCTTTGCTGTGGCAGCAAAAGCTGGACGTTTGTCTTTTTTGCTCCAGAGAGCGCCGAAGGTGAAAAAAGGTGCTTTTGAGGATAGACTCCTCAGGAAAGCAGAGAGGGCCAAATTGTCTGGTGCATTTGAAGGGGTTCCAGGAGGCAGTGAGGACCAGCATCACTTTTCCCCGCTGGCACCTTTGCTGTGGCAGCAAAAGCTGGACGTTTGTCTTTTTTGCTCCAGAGAGCGCCAAAAGTGAAAAAAGGTGCTTTTGCGGATAGAGTCCTCAGGAAAGCAGAGAGGGCCAAATTGTCTGGTGCATTTGAAGGGGTTCCAGGAGGCAGTGAGAACCAGCATCACTTTTCCCCGCTGGCACCTTTGCTGTGGCAGCAAAAGCTGGACGTTTGTCTTTTTTGCTCCAGACAGCGCCGAAAGTGAAAAAAGGTGCTTTTGAGGATAGAGTCCTCAGGAAAGCAGAGAGGGCCAAATTGTCTGGGGCATTTGAAGGGGTTCCAGGAGGCAGTGAGGACCAGCATCACTTTTCCCCGCTGGCACCTTTGCTGTGGCAGCAAAAGCTGGACGTTTGTCTTTTTTGCTCCAGAGAGCGCCAAAAGTGAAAAAAGGTGCTTTTGCGGATAGAGTCCTCAGGAAAGCAGAGAGGGCCAAATTGTCTGGTGCATTTGAAGGGGTTCCAGGAGGCAGTGAGAACCAGCATCACTTTTCCCCGCTGGCACCTTTGCTGTGGCAGCAAAAGCTGGACGTTTGTCTTTTTTGCTCCAGACAGCGCCGAAAGTGAAAAAAGGTGCATTTGAGGATAGAGTCCTCAGGAAAGCAGAGAGGGCCAAATTGTCTGGTGCATTTGAAGGGGTTCCAGGAGGCAGTGAGGACCAGCATCACTTTTCCCCGCTGGCACCTTTGCTGTGGCAGCAAAAGCTGGACGTTTGTCTTTTTTGCTCCAGAGAGCGCCAAAAGTGAAAAAAGGTGCTTTTGCGGATAGAGTCCTCAGGAAAGCAGAGAGGGCCAAATTGTCTGGTGCATTTGAAGGGGTTCCAGGCGGCAGTGAGAACCAGCATCACTTTTCCCCGCTGGCACCTTTGCTGTGGCAGCAAAAGCTGGACGTTTGTCTTTTTTGCTCCAGAGAGCGCCAAAAGTGAAAAAAGGTGCTTTTGCGGATAGTCCTCAGGAAAGCAGAGAGGGCCAAATTGTCTGGTGCATTTGAAGGGGTTCCAGGAGGCAGTGAGAACCAGCATCACTTTTCCCCGCTGGCACCTTTGCTGTGGCAGCAAAAGCTGGACGTTTGTCTTTTTTGCTCCAGAGAGCGCCGAAAGTGAAAAAAGGTGCTTTTGAGGATAGACTCCTCAGGAAAGCAGAGAGGGCCAAATTGTCTGGGGCATTTGAAGGGGTTCCAGGAGGCAGTGAGGACCAGCATCACTTTTCCCCGCTGGCACCTTTGCTGTGGCAGCAAAAGCTGGACGTTTGTCTTTTTTGCTCCAGAGAGCGCCAAAAGTGAAAAAAGGTGCTTTTGCGGATAGAGTCCTCAGGAAAGCAGAGAGGGCCAAATTGTCTGGTGCATTTGAAGGGGTTCCAGGAGGCAGTGAGAACCAGCATCACTTTTCCCCGCTGGCACCTTTGCTGTGGCAGCAAAAGCTGGACGTTTGTCTTTTTTGCTCCAGAGAGCGCCGAAAGTGAAAAAAGGTGCTTTTGAGGATAGAGTCCTCAGGAAAGCAGAGAGGGCCAAATTGTCCGGGGCATTTGAAGGGGTTCCAGGAGGCAGTGAGGACCAGCATCACTTTTCCCCGCTGGCACCTTTGCTGTGGCAGCAAAAGCTGGACGTTTGTCTTTTTTGCTCCAGACAGCGCCGAAAGTGAAAAAAGGTGCATTTGAGGATAGAGTCCTCAGGAAAGCAGAGAGGGCCAAATTGTCTGGTGCATTTGAAGGGGTTCCAGGAGGCAGTGAGGACCAGCATCACTTTTCCCCGCTGGCACCTTTGCTGTGGCAGCAAAAGCTGGACGTTTGTCTTTTTTGCTCCAGAGAGCGCCGAAAGTGAAAAAAGGTGCTTTTGAGGATAGAGTCCTCAGGAAAGCAGAGAGGGCCAAATTGTCTGGGGCATTTGAAGGGGTTCCAGGAGGCAGTGAGGACCAGCATCACTTTTCCCCGCTGGCACCTTTGCTGTGGCAGCAAAAGCTGGACGTTTGTCTTTTTTGCTCCAGAGAGCGCCAAAAGTGAAAAAAGGTGCATTTGAGGATAGAGTCCTCAGGAAAGCAGAGAGGGCCAAATTGTCTGGGGCATTTGAAGGGGTTCCAGGAGGCAGTGAGGACCAGCATCACTTTTCCCCGCTGGCACCTTTGCTGTGGCAGCAAAAGCTGGACGTTTGTTATTTTTGCTCCAGAGAGCGCCAAAAGTGAAAAAAGGTGCTTTTGCGGATAGAGTCCTCAGGAAAGCAGAGAGGGCCAAATTGTCTGGGGCATTTGAAGGGGTTCCAGGAGGCAGTGAGAACCAGCATCACTTTTCCCCGCTGGCACCTTTGCTGTGGCAGCAAAAGCTGGACGTTTGTCTTTTTTGCTCCAGAGAGCGCCAAAAGTGAAAAAAGGTGCTTTTGCGGATAGAGTCCTCAGGAAAGCAGAGAGGGCCAAATTGTCTGGTGCATTTGAAGGGGTTCCAGGAGGCAGTGAGAACCAGCATCACTTTTCCCCGGTGGCACATTTGCTGTGGCAGCAAAAGCTGGACGTTTGTCTTTTTTGCTCCAGAGAGCGCCGAAAGTGAAAAAAGGTGCCTTTGAGGATAGAGTCCTCAGGAAAGCAGAGAGGGCCAAATTGTCTGGTGCATTTGAAGGGGTTCCAGGAGGCAGTGAGAACCAGCATCACTTTTCCCCGCTGGCACCTTTGCTGTGGCAGCAAAAGCTGGACGTTTGTCTTTTTTGCTCCAGAGAGCGCCAAAAGTGAAAAAAGGTGCTTTTGCGGATAGAGTCCTCAGGAAAGCAGAGAGGGCCAAATTGTCTGGTGCATTTGAAGGGGATCCAGGAGGCAGTGAGAACCAGCATCACTTTTCCCCGGTGGCACCTTTGCTGTGGCAGCAAAAGCTGGACGTTTGTCTTTTTTGCTCCAGAGAGCGCCCAAAGTGAAAAAAGGTGCCTTTGAGGATAGAGTCCTCAGGAAAGCAGAGAGGGCCAAATTGTCTGGTGCATTTGAAGGGGTTCCAGGAGGCAGTGAGAACCAGCATCACTTTTCCCCTCTGGCACCTTTGCTGTGGCAGCAAAAGCTGGACGTTTGTCTTTTTTGCTCCAGAGAGCGCCGAAAGTGAAAAAAGGTGCATTTGAGGATAGAGTCCTCAGGAAAGCAGAGAGGGCCAAATTGTCTGGTGCATTTGAAGGGGTTCCAGGAGGCAGTGAGGACCAGCATCACTTTTCCCCGCTGGCACCTTTGCTGTGGCAGCAAAAGCTGGACGTTTGTCTTTTTTGCTCCAGAGAGCGCCGAAAGTGAAAAAAGGTGCTTTTGCGGATAGAGTCCTCAGGAAAGCAGAGAGGGCCAAATTGTCTGGGGCATTTGAAGGGGTTCCAGGAGGCAGTGAGGACCAGCATCACTTTTCCCCGCTGGCACCTTTGCTGTGGCAGCAAAAGCTGGACGTTTGTCTTTTTTGCTCCAGACAGAGCCAAAAGTGAAAAAAGGTGCTTTTGCGGATAGACTCCTCAGGAAAGCAGAGAGGGCCAAATTGTCTGGTGCATTTGAAGGGGTTCCAGGAGGCAGTGAGAACCAGCATCACTTTTCCCCGCTGGCACCTTTGCTGTGGCAGCAAAAGCTGGACGTTTGTCTTTTTTGCTCCAGACAGCGCCGAAAGTGAAAAAAGGTGCATTTGAGGATAGAGTCCTCAGGAAAGCAGAGAGGGCCAAATTGTCTGGGGCATTTGAAGGGGTTCCAGGAGGCAGTGAGAACCAGCATCACTTTTCCCCGCTGGCACCTTTGCTGTGGCAGCAAAAGCTGGACGTTTGTCTTTTTTGCTCCAGACAGCGCCGAAAGTGAAAAAAGGTGCATTTGAGGATAGAGTCCTCAGGAAAGCAGAGAGGGCCAAATTGTCTGGTGCATTTGAAGGGGTTCCAGGAGGCAGTGAGGACCAGCATCACTTTTCCCCGCTGGCACCTTTGCTGTGGCAGCAAAAGCTGGACGTTTGTCTTTTTTGCTCCAGAGAGCGCCAAAAGTGAAAAAAGGTGCTTTTGCGGATAGAGTCCTCAGGAAAGCAGAGAGGGCCAAATTGTCTGGTGCATTTGAAGGGGTTCCAGGCGGCAGTGAGAACCAGCATCACTTTTCCCCGCTGGCACCTTTGCTGTGGCAGCAAAAGCTGGACGTTTGTCTTTTTTGCTCCAGAGAGCGCCAAAAGTGAAAAAAGGTGCTTTTGCGGATAGTCCTCAGGAAAGCAGAGAGGGCCAAATTGTCTGGTGCATTTGAAGGGGTTCCAGGAGGCAGTGAGAACCAGCATCACTTTTCCCCGCTGGCACCTTTGCTGTGGCAGCAAAAGCTGGACGTTTGTCTTTTTTGCTCCAGAGAGCGCCGAAAGTGAAAAAAGGTGCTTTTGAGGATAGACTCCTCAGGAAAGCAGAGAGGGCCAAATTGTCTGGGGCATTTGAAGGGGTTCCAGGAGGCAGTGAGGACCAGCATCACTTTTCCCCGCTGGCACCTTTGCTGTGGCAGCAAAAGCTGGACGTTTGTCTTTTTTGCTCCAGAGAGCGCCAAAAGTGAAAAAAGGTGCTTTTGCGGATAGAGTCCTCAGGAAAGCAGAGAGGGCCAAATTGTCTGGTGCATTTGAAGGGGTTCCAGGAGGCAGTGAGAACCAGCATCACTTTTCCCCGCTGGCACCTTTGCTGTGGCAGCAAAAGCTGGACGTTTGTCTTTTTTGCTCCAGAGAGCGCCGAAAGTGAAAAAAGGTGCTTTTGAGGATAGAGTCCTCAGGAAAGCAGAGAGGGCCAAATTGTCCGGGGCATTTGAAGGGGTTCCAGGAGGCAGTGAGGACCAGCATCACTTTTCCCCGCTGGCACCTTTGCTGTGGCAGCAAAAGCTGGACGTTTGTCTTTTTTGCTCCAGACAGCGCCGAAAGTGAAAAAAGGTGCATTTGAGGATAGAGTCCTCAGGAAAGCAGAGAGGGCCAAATTGTCTGGTGCATTTGAAGGGGTTCCAGGAGGCAGTGAGGACCAGCATCACTTTTCCCCGCTGGCACCTTTGCTGTGGCAGCAAAAGCTGGACGTTTGTCTTTTTTGCTCCAGAGAGCGCCGAAAGTGAAAAAAGGTGCTTTTGAGGATAGAGTCCTCAGGAAAGCAGAGAGGGCCAAATTGTCTGGGGCATTTGAAGGGGTTCCAGGAGGCAGTGAGGACCAGCATCACTTTTCCCCGCTGGCACCTTTGCTGTGGCAGCAAAAGCTGGACGTTTGTCTTTTTTGCTCCAGAGAGCGCCAAAAGTGAAAAAAGGTGCATTTGAGGATAGAGTCCTCAGGAAAGCAGAGAGGGCCAAATTGTCTGGGGCATTTGAAGGGGTTCCAGGAGGCAGTGAGGACCAGCATCACTTTTCCCCGCTGGCACCTTTGCTGTGGCAGCAAAAGCTGGACGTTTGTTATTTTTGCTCCAGAGAGCGCCAAAAGTGAAAAAAGGTGCTTTTGCGGATAGAGTCCTCAGGAAAGCAGAGAGGGCCAAATTGTCTGGGGCATTTGAAGGGGTTCCAGGAGGCAGTGAGAACCAGCATCACTTTTCCCCGCTGGCACCTTTGCTGTGGCAGCAAAAGCTGGACGTTTGTCTTTTTTGCTCCAGAGAGCGCCAAAAGTGAAAAAAGGTGCTTTTGCGGATAGAGTCCTCAGGAAAGCAGAGAGGGCCAAATTGTCTGGTGCATTTGAAGGGGTTCCAGGAGGCAGTGAGAACCAGCATCACTTTTCCCCGGTGGCACATTTGCTGTGGCAGCAAAAGCTGGACGTTTGTCTTTTTTGCTCCAGAGAGCGCAGAAAGTGAAAAAAGGTGCCTTTGAGGATAGAGTCCTCAGGAAAGCAGAGAGGGCCAAATTGTCTGGTGCATTTGAAGGGGTTCCAGGAGGCAGTGAGAACCAGCATCACTTTTCCCCGCTGGCACCTTTGCTGTGGCAGCAAAAGCTGGACGTTTGTCTTTTTTGCTCCAGAGAGCGCCAAAAGTGAAAAAAGGTGCTTTTGCGGATAGAGTCCTCAGGAAAGCAGAGAGGGCCAAATTGTCTGGTGCATTTGAAGGGGATCCAGGAGGCAGTGAGAACCAGCATCACTTTTCCCCGGTGGCACCTTTGCTGTGGCAGCAAAAGCTGGACGTTTGTCTTTTTTGCTCCAGAGAGCGCCCAAAGTGAAAAAAGGTGCCTTTGAGGATAGAGTCCTCAGGAAAGCAGAGAGGGCCAAATTGTCTGGTGCATTTGAAGGGGTTCCAGGAGGCAGTGAGAACCAGCATCACTTTTCCCCTCTGGCACCTTTGCTGTGGCAGCAAAAGCTGGACGTTTGTCTTTTTTGCTCCAGAGAGCGCCGAAAGTGAAAAAAGGTGCATTTGAGGATAGAGTCCTCAGGAAAGCAGAGAGGGCCAAATTGTCTGGTGCATTTGAAGGGGTTCCAGGAGGCAGTGAGGACCAGCATCACTTTTCCCCGCTGGCACCTTTGCTGTGGCAGCA
Organism: Vanellus vanellus; assembly: GCF_965231255.1. Taxonomy (NCBI): domain Eukaryota; kingdom Metazoa; phylum Chordata; class Aves; order Charadriiformes; family Charadriidae; genus Vanellus; species Vanellus vanellus. The sequence goes on from NW_028127363.1 coordinate 10,975, forward strand.
AAAGCTGGACGTTTGTCTTTTTTGCTCCAGAGAGCGCCGAAAGTGAAAAAAGGTGCTTTTGCGGATAGAGTCCTCAGGAAAGCAGAGAGGGCCAAATTGTCTGGGGCATTTGAAGGGGTTCCAGGAGGCAGTGAGGACCAGCATCACTTTTCCCCGCTGGCACCTTTGCTGTGGCAGCAAAAGCTGGACGTTTGTCTTTTTTGCTCCAGACAGAGCCAAAAGTGAAAAAAGGTGCTTTTGCGGATAGACTCCTCAGGAAAGCAGAGAGGGCCAAATTGTCTGGTGCATTTGAAGGGGTTCCAGGAGGCAGTGAGAACCAGCATCACTTTTCCCCGCTGGCACCTTTGCTGTGGCAGCAAAAGCTGGACGTTTGTCTTTTTTGCTCCAGACAGCGCCGAAAGTGAAAAAAGGTGCATTTGAGGATAGAGTCCTCAGGAAAGCAGAGAGGGCCAAATTGTCTGGGGCATTTGAAGGGGTTCCAGGAGGCAGTGAGGACCAGCATCACTTTTCCCCGCTGGCACCTTTGCTGTGGCAGCAAAAGCTGGACGTTTGTCTTTTTTGCTCCAGAGAGCGCCAAAAGTGAAGAAAGGTGCTTTTGCGGATAGAGTCCTCAGGAAAGCAGAGAGGGCCAAATTGTCTGGTGCATTTGAAGGGGTTCCAGGAGGCAGTGAGAACCAGCATCACTTTTCCCCGCTGGCACCTTTGCTGTGGCAGCAAAAGCTGGACGTTTGTCTTTTTTGCTCCAGAGAGCGCCGAAAGTGAAAAAAGGTGCTTTTGCGGATAGAGTCCTCAGGAAAGCAGAGAGGGCCAAATTGTCTGGGGCATTTGAAGGGGTTCCAGGAGGCAGTGAGAACCAGCATCACTTTTCCCCGGTGGCACCTTTGCTGTGGCAGCAAAAGCTGGACGTTTGTCTTTTTTGCTCCAGAGAGCGCCAAAAGTGAAAAAAGGTGCTTTTGCGGATAGAGTCCTCAGGAAAGCAGAGAGGGCCAAATTGTCTGGTGCATTTGAAGGGGTTCCAGGCGGCAGTGAGAACCAGCATCACTTTTCCCCGCTGGCACCTTTGCTGTGGCAGCAAAAGCTGGACGTTTGTCTTTTTTGCTCCAGAGAGCGCCAAAAGTGAAAAAAGGTGCTTTTGCGGATAGTCCTCAGGAAAGCAGAGAGGGCCAAATTGTCTGGTGCATTTGAAGGGGTTCCAGGAGGCAGTGAGAACCAGCATCACTTTTCCCCGCTGGCACCTTTGCTGTGGCAGCAAAAGCTGGACGTTTGTCTTTTTTGCTCCAGAGAGCGCCGAAAGTGAAAAAAGGTGCTTTTGCGGATAGACTCCTCAGGAAAGCAGAGAGGGCCAAATTGTCTGGGGCATTTGAAGGGGTTCCAGGAGGCAGTGAGGACCAGCATCACTTTTCCCCGGTGGCACCTTTGCTGTGGCAGCAAAAGCTGGACGTTTGTCTTTTTTGCTCCAGAGAGCGCCGAAAGTGAAAAAAGGTGCTTTTGAGGATAGAGTCCTCAGGAAAGCAGAGAGGGCCAAATTGTCCGGGGCATTTGAAGGGGTTCCAGGAGGCAGTGAGGACCAGCATCACTTTTCCCCGCTGGCACCTTTGCTGTGGCAGCAAAAGCTGGACGTTTGTCTTTTTTGCTCCAGACAGCGCCGAAAGTGAAAAAAGGTGCATTTGAGGATAGAGTCCTCAGGAAAGCAGAGAGGGCCAAATTGTCTGGTGCATTTGAAGGGGTTCCAGGAGGCAGTGAGGACCAGCATCACTTTTCCCCGCTGGCACCTTTGCTGTGGCAGCAAAAGCTGGACGTTTGTCTTTTTTGCTCCAGACAGCGCCGAAAGTGAAAAAAGGTGCATTTGAGGATAGAGTCCTCAGGAAAGCAGAGAGGGCCAAATTGTCTGGTGCATTTGAAGGGGTTCCAGGAGGCAGTGAGGACCAGCATCACTTTTCCCCGCTGGCACCTTTGCTGTGGCAGCAAAAGCTGGACGTTTGTCTTTTTTGCTCCAGAGAGCGCCAAAAGTGAAAAAAGGTGCTTTTGAGGATAGACTCCTCAGGAAAGCAGAGAGGGCCAAATTGTCTGGTGCATTTGAAGGGGTTCCAGGAGACAGTGAGAACCAGCATCACTTTTCCCCGCTGGCACCTTTGCTGTGGCAGCAAAAGCTGGACGTTTGTCTTTTTTGCTCCAGAGAGCGCCGAAAGTGAAAAAAGGTGCTTTTGAGGATAGAGTCCTCAGGAAAGCAGAGAGGGCCAAATTGTCTGGGGCATTTGAAGGGGTTCCAGGAGGCAGTGAGGACCAGCATCACTTTTCCCCGCTGGCACCTTTGCTGTGGCAGCAAAAGCTGGACGTTTGTCTTTTTTGCTCCAGAGAGCGCCAAAAGTGAAAAAAGGTGCTTTTGCGGATAGAGTCCTCAGGAAAGCAGAGAGGGCCAAATTGTCTGGTGCATTTGAAGGGGTTCCAGGAGGCAGTGAGAACCAGCATCACTTTTCCCCGCTGGCACCTTTGCTGTGGCAGCAAAAGCTGGACGTTTGTCTTTTTTGCTCCAGAGAGCGCCGAAAATGAAAAAAGGTGCATTTGAGGATAGAGTCCTCAGGAAAGCAGAGAGGGCCAAATTGTCTGGGGCATTTGAAGGGGTTCCAGGAGGCAGTGAGGACCAGCATCACTTTTCCCCGGTGGCACCTTTGCTGTGGCAGCAAAAGCTGGACGTTTGTCTTTTTTGCTCCAGAGAGCGCCAAAAGTGAAAAAAGGTGCTTTTGCGGATAGAGTCCTCAGGAAAGCAGAGAGGGCCAAATTGTCTGGTGCATTTGAAGGGGATCCAGGAGGCAGTGAGAACCATCATCACTTTTCCCCGGTGGCACCTTTGCTGTGGCAGCAAAAGCTGGACGTTTGTCTTTTTTGCTCCAGAGAGCGCCCAAAGTGAAAAAAGGTGCCTTTGAGGATAGAGTCCTCAGGAAAGCAGAGAGGGCCAAATTGTCTGGTGCATTTGAAGGGGTTCCAGGAGGCAGTGAGAACCAGCATCACTTTTCCCCGCTGGCACCTTTGCTGTGGCAGCAAAAGCTGGACGTTTGTCTTTTTTGCTCCAGAGAGCGCCGAAAGTGAAAAAAGGTGCATTTGAGGATAGAGTCCTCAGGAAAGCAGAGAGGGCCAAATTGTCTGGTGCATTTGAAGGGGTTCCAGGAGGCAGTGAGGACCAGCATCACTTTTCCCCGCTGGCACCTTTGCTGTGGCAGCAAAAGCTGGACGTTTGTCTTTTTTGCTCCAGAGAGCGCCGAAAGTGAAAAAAGGTGCTTTTGAGGATAGACTCCTCAGGAAAGCAGAGAGGGCCAAATTGTCTGGGGCATTTGAAGGGGTTCCAGGAGGCAGTGAGGACCAGCATCACTTTTCCCCGCTGGCACCTTTGCTGTGGCAGCAAAAGCTGGACGTTTGTCTTTTTTGCTCCAGACAGAGCCAAAAGTGAAAAAAGGTGCTTTTGCGGATAGACTCCTCAGGAAAGCAGAGAGGGCCAAATTGTCTGGTGCATTTGAAGGGGTTCCAGGAGGCAGTGAGAACCAGCATCACTTTTCCCCGCTGGCACCTTTGCTGTGGCAGCAAAAGCTGGACGTTTGTCTTTTTTGCTCCAGACAGCGCCGAAAGTGAAAAAAGGTGCATTTGAGGATAGAGTCCTCAGGAAAGCAGAGAGGGCCAAATTGTCTGGGGCATTTGAAGGGGTTCCAGGAGGCAGTGAGGACCAGCATCACTTTTCCCCGCTGGCACCTTTGCTGTGGCAGCAAAAGCTGGACGTTTGTCTTTTTTGCTCCAGAGAGCGCCAAAAGTGAAGAAAGGTGCTTTTGCGGATAGAGTCCTCAGGAAAGCAGAGAGGGCCAAATTGTCTGGTGCATTTGAAGGGGTTCCAGGAGGCAGTGAGAACCAGCATCACTTTTCCCCGCTGGCACCTTTGCTGTGGCAGCAAAAGCTGGACGTTTGTCTTTTTTGCTCCAGAGAGCGCCGAAAGTGAAAAAAGGTGCTTTTGAGGATAGAGTCCTCAGGAAAGCAGAGAGGGCCAAATTGTCTGGGGCATTTGAAGGGGTTCCAGGAGGCACTGAGGACCAGCATCACTTTTCCCCGGTGGCACCTTTGCTGTGGCAGCAAAAGCTGGACGTTTGTCTTTTTTGCTCCAGAGAGCGCCAAAAGTGAAAAAAGGTGCTTTTGCGGATAGAGTCCTCAGGAAAGCAGAGAGGGCCAAATTGTCTGGTGCATTTGAAGGGGTTCCAGGCGGCAGTGAGAACCAGCATCACTTTTCCCCGCTGGCACCTTTGCTGTGGCAGCAAAAGCTGGACGTTTGTCTTTTTTGCTCCAGAGAGCGCCAAAAGTGAAAAAAGGTGCTTTTGCGGATAGTCCTCAGGAAAGCAGAGAGGGCCAAATTGTCTGGTGCATTTGAAGGGGTTCCAGGAGGCAGTGAGAACCAGCATCACTTTTCCCCGCTGGCACCTTTGCTGTGGCAGCAAAAGCTGGACGTTTGTCTTTTTTGCTCCAGAGAGCGCCGAAAGTGAAAAAAGGTGCTTTTGCGGATAGACTCCTCAGGAAAGCAGAGAGGGCCAAATTGTCTGGGGCATTTGAAGGGGTTCCAGGAGGCAGTGAGGACCAGCATCACTTTTCCCCGCTGGCACCTTTGCTGTGGCAGCAAAAGCTGGACGTTTGTCTTTTTTGCTCCAGAGAGCGCCGAAAGTGAAAAAAGGTGCATTTGAGGATAGAGTCCTCAGGAAAGCAGAGAGGGCCAAATTGTCTGGGGCATTTGAAGGGGTTCCAGGAGGCAGTGAGGACCAGCATCACTTTTCCCCGCTGGCACCTTTGCTGTGGCAGCAAAAGCTGGACGTTTGTCTTTTTTGCTCCAGAGAGCGCCGAAAGTGAAAAAAGGTGCATTTGAGGATAGAGTCCTCAGGAAAGCAGAGAGGGCCAAATTGTCTGGGGCATTTGAAGGGGTTCCAGGAGGCAGTGAGGACCAGCATCACTTTTCGCCGCTGGCACCTTTGCTGTGGCAGCAAAAGCTGGACGTTTGTCTTTTTTGCTCCAGAGAGCGCCAAAAGTGAAAAAAGGTGCTTTTGCGGATAGAGTCCTCAGGAAAGCAGAGAGGGCCAAATTGTCTGGGGCATTTGAAGGGGTTCCAGGAGGCAGTGAGAACCAGCATCACTTTTCCCCGCTGGCACCTTTGCTGTGGCAGCAAAAGCTGGACGTTTGTCTTTTTTGCTCCAGAGAGCGCCGAAAGTGAAAAAAGGTGCTTTTGCGGATAGAGTCCTCAGGAAAGCAGAGAGGGCCAAATTGTCTGGGGCATTTGAAGGGGTTCCAGGAGGCAGTGAGGACCAGCATCACTTTTCCCCGCTGGCACCTTTGCTGTGGCAGCAAAAGCTGGACGTTTGTCTTTTTTGCTCCAGACAGAGCCGAAAGTGAAAAAAGGTGCATTTGAGGATAGAGTCCTCAGGAAAGCAGAGAGGGCCAAATTGTCTGGTGCATTTGAAGGGGTTCCAGGAGGCAGTGAGGACCAGCATCACTTTTCGCCGCTGGCACCTTTGCTGTGGCAGCAAAAGCTGGACGTTTGTCTTTTTTGCTCCAGAGAGCGCCGAAAGTGAAAAAAGGTGCTTTTGCGGATAGAGTCCTCAGGAAAGCAGAGAGGGCCAAATTGTCTGGTGCATTTGAAGGGGTTCCAGGAGGCAGTGAGGACCAGCATCACTTTTCCCCGCTGGCACCTTTGCTGTGGCAGCAAAAGCTGGACGTTTGTCTTTTTTGCTCCAGAGAGCGCCAAAAGTGAAAAAAGGTGCTTTTGCGGATAGAGTCCTCAGGAAAGCAGAGAGGGCCAAATTGTCTGGGGCATTTGAAGGGGTTCCAGGAGGCAGTGAGAACCAGCATCACTTTTCCCCGCTGGCACCTTTGCTGTGGCAGCAAAAGCTGGACGTTTGTCTTTTTTGCTCCAGAGAGCGCCAAAAGTGAAAAAAGGTGCTTTTGCGGATAGAGTCCTCAGGAAAGCAGAGAGGGCCAAATTGTCTGGGGCATTTGAAGGGGTTCCAGGAGGCAGTGAGGACCAGCATCACTTTTCCCCGCTGGCACCTTTGCTGTGGCAGCAAAAGCTGGACGTTTGTCTTTTTTGCTCCAGACAGCGCCGAAAGTGAAAAAAGTTGCTTTTGAGGATAGAGTCCTCAGGAAAGCAGAGAGGGCCAAATTGTCTGGGGCATTTGAAGGGGTTCCAGGAGGCAGTGAGGACCAGCATCACTTTTCCCCGCTGGCACCTTTGCTGTGGCAGCAAAAGCTGGACGTTTGTCTTTTTTGCTCCAGAGAGCGCCAAAAGTGAAAAAAGGTGCTTTTGCGGATAGAGTCCTCAGGAAAGCAGAGAGGGCCAAATTGTCTGGGGCATTTGAAGGGGTTCCAGGAGGCAGTGAGAACCAGCATCACTTTTCCCCGCTGGCACCTTTGCTGTGGCAGCAAAAGCTGGACGTTTGTCTTTTTTGCTCCAGAGAGCGCCGAAAGTGAAAAAAGGTGCTTTTGCGGATAGAGTCCTCAGGAAAGCAGAGAGGGCCAAATTGTCTGGGGCGTTTGAAGGGGTTCCAGGAGGCAGTGAGGACCAGCATCACTTTTCCCCGCTGGCACCTTTGCTGTGGCAGCAAAAGCTGGACGTTTGTCTTTTTTGCTCCAGAGAGCGCCAGAAGTGAAAAAAGGTGCTTTTGCGGATAGAGTCCTCAGGAAAGCAGAGAGGGCCAAATTGTCTGGTGCATTTGAAGGGGTTCCAGGAGGCAGTGAGAACCAGCATCACTTTTCCCCGGTGGCACATTTGCTGTGGCAGCAAAAGCTGGACGTTTGTCTTTTTTGCTCCAGAGAGCGCCGAAAGTGAAAAAAGGTGCATTTGAGGATAGAGTCCTCAGGAAAGCAGAGAGGGCCAAATTGTCTGGTGCATTTGAAGGGGTTCCAGGAGGTAGTGAGGACCAGCATCACTTTTCCCCGCTGGCACCTTTGCTGTGGCAGCAAAAGCTGGACGTTTGTCTTTTTTGCTCCAGACAGCGCCAAAAGTGAAAAAAGGTGCTTTTGCGGATAGAGTCCTCAGGAAAGCAGAGAGGGCCAAATTGTCTGGTGCATTTGAAGGGGATCCAGGAGGCAGTGAGAACCAGCATCACTTTTCCCCGGTGGCACCTTTGCTGTGGCAGCAAAAGCTGGACGTTTGTCTTTTTTGCTCCAGAGAGCGCCGAAAGTGAAAAAAGGTGCCTTTGAGGATAGAGTCCTCAGGAAAGCAGAGAGGGCCAAATTGTCTGGTGCATTTGAAGGGGTTCCAGGAGGCAGTGAGAACCAGCATCACTTTTCCCCGCTGGCACCTTTGCTGTGGCAGCAAAAGCTGGACGTTTGTCTTTTTTGCTCCAGACAGCGCCGAAAGTGAAAAAAGGTGCATTTGAGGATAGAGTCCTCAGGAAAGCAGAGAGGGCCAAATTGTCTGGTGCATTTGAAGGGGTTCCAGGAGGCAGTGAGAACCAGCATCACTTTTCCCCGCTGGCACCTTTGCTGTGGCAGCAAAAGCTGGACGTTTGTCTTTTTTGCTCCAGAGAGCGCCAAAAGTGAAAAAAGGTGCTTTTGAGGATAGACTCCTCAGGAAAGCAGAGAGGGCCAAATTGTCTGGGGCATTTGAAGGGGTTCCAGGAGGCAGTGAGGACCAGCATCACTTTTCCCCGCTGGCACCTTTGCTGTGGCAGCAAAAGCTGGACGTTTGTCTTTTTTGCTCCAGAGAGCGCCAAAAGTGAAAAAAGGTGCATTTGAGGATAGAGTCCTCAGGAAAGCAGAGAGGGCCAAATTGTCTGGTGCATTTGAAGGGGTTCCAGGAGGCAGTGAGAACCAGCATCACTTTTCCCCGCTGGCACCTTTTCTGTGGCAGCAAAAGCTGGACGTTTGTCTTTTTTGCTCCAGAGAGCGCCGAAAGTGAAAAAAGGTGCTTTTGCGGATAGAGTCCTCAGGAAAGCAGAGAGGGCCAAATTGTCTGGGGCATTTGAAGGGGTTCCAGGAGGCAGTGAGGACCAGCATCACTTTTCCCCGCTGGCACCTTTGCTGTGGCAGCAAAAGCTGGACGTTTGTCTTTTTTGCTCCAGAGAGCGCCAAAAGTGAAAAAAGGTGCTTTTGCGGATAGAGTCCTCAGGAAAGCAGAGAGGGCCAAATTGTCTGGGGCATTTGAAGGGGTTCCAGGAGGCAGTGAGAACCAGCATCACTTTTCCCCGCTGGCACCTTTGCTGTGGCAGCAAAAGCTGGACGTTTGTCTTTTTTGCTCCAGAGAGCGCCAAAAGTGAAAAAAGGTGCTTTTGCGGATAGAGTCCTCAGGAAAGCAGAGAGGGCCAAATTGTCTGGGGCATTTGAAGGGGTTCCAGGAGGCAGTGAGGACCAGCATCACTTTTCCCCGCTGGCACCTTTGCTGTGGCAGCAAAAGCTGGACGTTTGTCTTTTTTGCTCCAGACAGCGCCGAAAGTGAAAAAAGTTGCTTTTGAGGATAGACTCCTCAGGAAAGCAGAGAGGGCCAAATTGTCTGGGGCATTTGAAGGGGTTCCAGGAGGCAGTGAGGACCAGCATCACTTTTCCCCGCTGGCACCTTTGCTGTGGCAGCAAAAGCTGGACGTTTGTCTTTTTTGCTCCAGAGAGCGCCAAAAGTGAAAAAAGGTGCTTTTGCGGATAGAGTCCTCAGGAAAGCAGAGAGGGCCAAATTGTCTGGGGCATTTGAAGGGGTTCCAGGAGGCAGTGAGAACCAGCATCACTTTTCCCCGCTGGCACCTTTGCTGTGGCAGCAAAAGCTGGACGTTTGTCTTTTTTGCTCCAGAGAGCGCCGAAAGTGAAAAAAGGTGCTTTTGCGGATAGAGTCCTCAGGAAAGCAGAGAGGGCCAAATTGTCTGGGGCATTTGAAGGGGTTCCAGGAGGCAGTGAGGACCAGCATCACTTTTCCCCGCTGGCACCTTTGCTGTGGCAGCAAAAGCTGGACGTTTGTCTTTTTTGCTCCAGAGAGCGCCAGAAGTGAAAAAAGGTGCTTTTGCGGATAGAGTCCTCAGGAAAGCAGAGAGGGCCAAATTGTCTGGTGCATTTGAAGGGGTTCCAGGAGGCAGTGAGAACCAGCATCACTTTTCCCCGGTGGCACATTTGCTGTGGCAGCAAAAGCTGGACGTTTGTCTTTTTTGCTCCAGAGAGCGCCGAAAGTGAAAAAAGGTGCATTTGAGGATAGAGTCCTCAGGAAAGCAGAGAGGGCCAAATTGTCTGGTGCATTTGAAGGGGTTCCAGGAGGTAGTGAGGACCAGCATCACTTTTCCCCGCTGGCACCTTTGCTGTGGCAGCAAAAGCTGGACGTTTGTCTTTTTTGCTCCAGACAGCGCCAAAAGTGAAAAAAGGTGCTTTTGCGGATAGAGTCCTCAGGAAAGCAGAGAGGGCCAAATTGTCTGGTGCATTTGAAGGGGATCCAGGAGGCAGTGAGAACCAGCATCACTTTTCCCCGGTGGCACCTTTGCTGTGGCAGCAAAAGCTGGACGTTTGTCTTTTTTGCTCCAGAGAGCGCCGAAAGTGAAAAAAGGTGCCTTTGAGGATAGAGTCCTCAGGAAAGCAGAGAGGGCCAAATTGTCTGGTGCATTTGAAGGGGTTCCAGGAGGCAGTGAGAACCAGCATCACTTTTCCCCGCTGGCACCTTTGCTGTGGCAGCAAAAGCTGGACGTTTGTCTTTTTTGCTCCAGACAGCGCCGAAAGTGAAAAAAGGTGCATTTGAGGATAGAGTCCTCAGGAAAGCAGAGAGGGCCAAATTGTCTGGTGCATTTGAAGGGGTTCCAGGAGGCAGTGAGAACCAGCATCACTTTTCCCCGCTGGCACCTTTGCTGTGGCAGCAAAAGCTGGACGTTTGTCTTTTTTGCTCCAGAGAGCGCCGAAAGTGAAAAAAGGTGCTTTTGAGGATAGACTCCTCAGGAAAGCAGAGAGGGCCAAATTGTCTGGTGCATTTGAAGGGGTTCCAGGAGGCAGTGAGGACCAGCATCACTTTTCCCCGCTGGCACCTTTGCTGTGGCAGCAAAAGCTGGACGTTTGTCTTTTTTGCTCCAGAGAGCGCCAAAAGTGAAAAAAGGTGCTTTTGCGGATAGAGTCCTCAGGAAAGCAGAGAGGGCCAAATTGTCTGGTGCATTTGAAGGGGTTCCAGGAGGCAGTGAGAACCAGCATCACTTTTCCCCGCTGGCACCTTTTCTGTGGCAGCAAAAGCTGGACGTTTGTCTTTTTTGCTCCAGAGAGCGCCGAAAGTGAAAAAAGGTGCTTTTGAGGATAGAGTCCTCAGGAAAGCAGAGAGGGCCAAATTGTCTGGGGCATTTGAAGGGGTTCCAGGAGGCAGTGAGGACCAGCATCACTTTTCCCCGGTGGCACCTTTGCTGTGGCAGCAAAAGCTGGACGTTTGTCTTTTTTGCTCCAGAGAGCGCCAAAAGTGAAAAAAGGTGCTTTTGCGGATAGAGTCCTCAGGAAAGCAGAGAGGGCCAAATTGTCTGGTGCATTTGAAGGGGTTCCAGGAGGCAGTGAGAACCAGCATCACTTTTCCCCGCTGGCACCTTTGCTGTGGCAGCAAAAGCTGGACGTTTGTCTTTTTTGCTCCAGACAGCGCCGAAAGTGAAAAAAGGTGCATTTGAGGATAGAGTCCTCAGGAAAGCAGAGAGGGCCAAATTGTCTGGGGCATTTGAAGGGGTTCCAGGAGGCAGTGAGGACCAGCATCACTTTTCCCCGCTGGCACCTTTGCTGTGGCAGCAAAAGCTGGACGTTTGTCTTTTTTGCTCCAGAGAGCGCCAAAAGTGAAAAAAGGTGCTTTTGCGGATAGAGTCCTCAGGAAAGCAGAGAGGGCCAAATTGTCTGGTGCATTTGAAGGGGTTCCAGGAGGCAGTGAGAACCAGCATCACTTTTCCCCGCTGGCACCTTTGCTGTGGCAGCAAAAGCTGGACGTTTGTCTTTTTTGCTCCAGAGAGCGCCGAAAGTGAAAAAAGGTGCTTTTGCGGATAGAGTCCTCAGGAAAGCAGAGAGGGCCAAATTGTCTGGGGCATTTGAAGGGGTTCCAGGAGGCAGTGAGAACCAGCATCACTTTTCCCCGGTGGCACCTTTGCTGTGGCAGCAAAAGCTGGACGTTTGTCTTTTTTGCTCCAGAGAGCGCCAAAAGTGAAAAAAGGTGCTTTTGCGGATAGAGTCCTCAGGAAAGCAGAGAGGGCCAAATTGTCTGGTGCATTTGAAGGGGTTCCAGGCGGCAGTGAGAACCAGCATCACTTTTCCCCGCTGGCACCTTTGCTGTGGCAGCAAAAGCTGGACGTTTGTCTTTTTTGCTCCAGAGAGCGCCAAAAGTGAAAAAAGGTGCTTTTGCGGATAGTCCTCAGGAAAGCAGAGAGGGCCAAATTGTCTGGTGCATTTGAAGGGGTTCCAGGAGGCAGTGAGAACCAGCATCACTTTTCCCCGCTGGCACCTTTGCTGTGGCAGCAAAAGCTGGACGTTTGTCTTTTTTGCTCCAGAGAGCGCCGAAAGTGAAAAAAGGTGCTTTTGAGGATAGACTCCTCAGGAAAGCAGAGAGGGCCAAATTGTCTGGGGCATTTGAAGGGGTTCCAGGAGGCAGTGAGGACCAGCATCACTTTTCCCCGCTGGCACCTTTGCTGTGGCAGCAAAAGCTGGACGTTTGTCTTTTTTGCTCCAGAGAGCGCCAAAAGTGAAAAAAGGTGCTTTTGCGGATAGAGTCCTCAGGAAAGCAGAGAGGGCCAAATTGTCTGGTGCATTTGAAGGGGTTCCAGGAGGCAGTGAGAACCAGCATCACTTTTCCCCGCTGGCACCTTTGCTGTGGCAGCAAAAGCTGGACGTTTGTCTTTTTTGCTCCAGAGAGCGCCGAAAGTGAAAAAAGGTGCTTTTGAGGATAGAGTCCTCAGGAAAGCAGAGAGGGCCAAATTGTCCGGGGCATTTGAAGGGGTTCCAGGAGGCAGTGAGGACCAGCATCACTTTTCCCCGCTGGCACCTTTGCTGTGGCAGCAAAAGCTGGACGTTTGTCTTTTTTGCTCCAGACAGCGCCGAAAGTGAAAAAAGGTGCATTTGAGGATAGAGTCCTCAGGAAAGCAGAGAGGGCCAAATTGTCTGGTGCATTTGAAGGGGTTCCAGGAGGCAGTGAGGACCAGCATCACTTTTCCCCGCTGGCACCTTTGCTGTGGCAGCAAAAGCTGGACGTTTGTCTTTTTTGCTCCAGACAGCGCCGAAAGTGAAAAAAGGTGCATTTGAGGATAGAGTCCTCAGGAAAGCAGAGAGGGCCAAATTGTCTGGTGCATTTGAAGGGGTTCCAGGAGGCAGTGAGGACCAGCATCACTTTTCCCCGCTGGCACCTTTGCTGTGGCAGCAAAAGCTGGACGTTTGTCTTTTTTGCTCCAGAGAGCGCCAAAAGTGAAAAAAGGTGCTTTTGCGGATAGAGTCCTCAGGAAAGCAGAGAGGGCCAAATTGTCTGGTGCATTTGAAGGGGTTCCAGGAGGCAGTGAGAACCAGCATCACTTTTCCCCGCTGGCACCTTTGCTGTGGCAGCAAAAGCTGGACGTTTGTCTTTTTTGCTCCAGAGAGCGCCAAAAGTGAAAAAAGGTGCTTTTGCGGATAGAGTCCTCAGGAAAGCAGAGAGGGCCAAATTGTCTGGGGCATTTGAAGGGGTTCCAGGAGGCAGTGAGAACCAGCATCACTTTTCCCCGCTGGCACCTTTGCTGTGGCAGCAAAAGCTGGACGTTTGTCTTTTTTGCTCCAGACAGCGCCGAAAGTGAAAAAAGGTGCATTTGAGGATAGAGTCCTCAGGAAAGCAGAGAGGGCCAAATTGTCTGGGGCATTTGAAGGGGTTCCAGGAGGCAGTGAGGACCAGCATCACTTTTCCCCGCTGGCACCTTTGCTGTGGCAGCAAAAGCTGGACGTTTGTCTTTTTTGCTCCAGAGAGCGCCGAAAGTGAAAAAAGGTGCTTTTGCGGATAGAGTCCTCAGGAAAGCAGAGAGGGCCAAATTGTCTGGTGCATTTGAAGGGGTTCCAGGAGGCAGTGAGAACCAGCATCACTTTTCCCCGCTGGCACCTTTGCTGTGGCAGCAAAAGCTGGACGTTTGTCTTTTTTGCTCCAGAGAGCGCAGAAAGTGAAAAAAGGTGCTTTTGCGGATAGAGTCCTCAGGAAAGCAGAGAGGGCCAAATTGTCTGGGGCATTTGAAGGGGTTCCAGGAGGCAGTGAGAACCAGCATCACTTTTCCCCGCTGGCACCTTTGCTGTGGCAGCAAAAGCTGGACGTTTGTCTTTTTTGCTCCAGAGAGCGCCGAAAGTGAAAAAAGGTGCTTTTGAGGATAGAGTCCTCAGGAAAGCAGAGAGGGCCAAATTGTCTGGGGCATTTGAAGGGGTTCCAGGAGGCAGTGAGAACCAGCATCACTTTTCCCCGCTGGCACCTTTGCTGTGGCAGCAAAAGCTGGACGTTTGTCTTTTTTGCTCCAGAGAGCGCCGAAAGTGAAAAAAGGTGCATTTGAGGATAGAGTCCTCAGGAAAGCAGAGAGGGCCAAATTGTCTGGGGCATTTGAAGGGGTTCCAGGAGGCAGTGAGGACCAGCATCACTTTTCCCCGCTGGCACCTTTGCTGTGGCAGCAAAAGCTGGACGTTTGTCTTTTTTGCTCCAGAGAGCGCCAAAAGTGAAAAAAGGTGCTTTTGCGGATAGAGTCCTCAGGAAAGCAGAGAGGGCCAAATTGTCTGGTGCATTTGAAGGGGATCCAGGAGGCAGTGAGGACCAGCATCACTTTTCCCCGCTGGCACCTTTGCTGTGGCAGCAAAAGCTGGACGTTTGTCTTTTTTGCTCCAGAGAGCGCCAAAAGTGAAAAAAGGTGCTTTTGCGGATAGAGTCCTCAGGAAAGCAGAGAGGGCCAAATTGTCTGGTGCATTTGAAGGGGTTCCAGGAGGCAGTAAGAACCAGCATCACTTTTCCCCGCTGGCACCTTTGCTGTGGCAGCAAAAGCTGGACGTTTGTCTTTTTTGCTCCAGAGAGCGCCGAAAGTGAAAAAAGGTGCTTTTGAGGATAGAGTCCTCAGGAAAGCAGAGAGGGCCAAATTGTCCGGGGCATTTGAAGGGGTTCCAGGAGGCAGTGAGGACCAGCATCACTTTTCCCCGCTGGCACCTTTGCTGTGGCAGCAAAAGCTGGACGTTTGTCTTTTTTGCTCCAGACAGCGCCGAAAGTGAAAAAAGGTGCATTTGAGGATAGAGTCCTCAGGAAAGTAGAGAGGGCCAAATTGTCTGGTGCATTTGAAGGGGTTCCAGGAGGCAGTGAGGACCAGCATCACTTTTCCCCGCTGGCACCTTTGCTGTGGCAGCAAAAGCTGGACGTTTGTCTTTTTTGCTCCAGACAGCGCCGAAAGTGAAAAAAGGTGCTTTTGAGGATAGAGTCCTCAGGAAAGCAGAGAGGGCCAAATTGTCTGGTGCATTTGAAGGGGTTCCAGGAGGCAGTGAGGACCAGCATCACTTTTCCCCGCTGGCACCTTTGCTGTGGCAGCAAAAGCTGGACGTTTGTCTTTTTTGCTCCAGAGAGCGCCAAAAGTGAAAAAAGGTGCTTTTGCGGATAGAGTCCTCAGGAAAGCAGAGAGGGCCAAATTGTCTGGTGCATTTGAAGGGGTTCCAGGAGGCAGTGAGAACCAGCATCACTTTTCCCCGCTGGCACCTTTGCTGTGGCAGCAAAAGCTGGACGTTTGTCTTTTTTGCTCCAGAGAGCGCCAAAAGTGAAAAAAGGTGCTTTTGCGGATAGAGTCCTCAGGAAAGCAGAGAGGGCCAAATTGTCTGGTGCATTTGAAGGGGTTCCAGGAGGCAGTGAGAACCAGCATCACTTTTCCCCGCTGGCACCTTTGCTGTGGCAGCAAAAGCTGGACGTTTGTCTTTTTTGCTCCAGACAGCGCCGAAAGTGAAAAAAGGTGCATTTGAGGATAGAGTCCTCAGGAAAGCAGAGAGGGCCAAATTGTCTGGGGCATTTGAAGGGGTTCCAGGAGGCAGTGAGGACCAGCATCACTTTTCCCCGCTGGCACCTTTGCTGTGGCAGCAAAAGCTGGACGTTTGTCTTTTTTGCTCCAGAGAGCGCCGAAAGTGAAAAAAGGTGCTTTTGCGGATAGAGTCCTCAGGAAAGCAGAGAGGGCCAAATTGTCTGGTGCATTTGAAGGGGTTCCAGGAGGCAGTGAGAACCAGCATCACTTTTCCCCGCTGGCACCTTTGCTGTGGCAGCAAAAGCTGGACGTTTGTCTTTTTTGCTCCAGACAGCGCAGAAAGTGAAAAAAGGTGCTTTTGCGGATAGAGTCCTCAGGAAAGCAGAGAGGGCCAAATTGTCTGGGGCATTTGAAGGGGTTCCAGGAGGCAGTGAGAACCAGCATCACTTTTCCCCGCTGGCACCTTTGCTGTGGCAGCAAAAGCTGGACGTTTGTCTTTTTTGCTCCAGAGAGCGCCGAAAGTGAAAAAAGGTGCTTTTGAGGATAGACTCCTCAGGAAAGCAGAGAGGGCCAAATTGTCTGGGGCATTTGAAGGGGTTCCAGGAGGCAGTGAGAACCAGCATCACTTTTCCCCGCTGGCACCTTTGCTGTGGCAGCAAAAGCTGGACGTTTGTCTTTTTTGCTCCAGACAGCGCCGAAAGTGAAAAAAGGTGCATTTGAGGATAGAGTCCTCAGGAAAGCAGAGAGGGCCAAATTGTCTGGGGCATTTGAAGGGGTTCCAGGAGGCAGTGAGAACCAGCATCACTTTTCCCCGCTGGCACCTTTGCTGTGGCAGCAAAAGCTGGACGTTTGTCTTTTTTGCTCCAGAGAGCGCCGAAAGTGAAAAAAGGTGCTTTTGCGGATAGAGTCCTCAGGAAAGCAGAGAGGGCCAAATTGTCTGGTGCATTTGAAGGGGTTCCAGGAGGCAGTGAGGACCAGCATCACTTTTCCCCGCTGGCACCTTTGCTGTGGCAGCAAAAGCTGGACGTTTGTCTTTTTTGCTCCAGAGAGCGCCCAAAGTGAAAAAAGGTGCTTTTGCGGATAGAGTCCTCAGGAAAGCAGAGAGGGCCAAATTGTCTGGTGCATTTGAAGGGGTTCCAGGAGGCAGTGAGAACCAGCATCACTTTTCCCCGCTGGCACCTTTGCTGTGGCAGCAAAAGCTGGACGTTTGTCTTTTTTGCTCCAGAGAGCGCCAAAAGTGAAAAAAGGTGCTTTTGCGGATAGAGTCCTCAGGAAAGCAGAGAGGGCCAAATTGTCTGGTGCATTTGAAGGGGTTCCAGGAGGCAGTGAGAACCAGCATCACTTTTCCCCGCTGGCACCTTTGCTGTGGCAGCAAAAGCTGGACGTTTGTCTTTTTTGCTCCAGACAGCGCCGAAAGTGAAAAAAGGTGCTTTTGAGGATAGAGTCCTCAGGAAAGCAGAGAGGGCCAAATTGTCTGGGGCATTTGAAGGGGTTCCAGGAGGCAGTGAGGACCAGCATCACTTTTCCCCGGTGGCACCTTTGCTGTGGCAGCAAAAGCTGGACGTTTGTCTTTTTTGCTCCAGAGAGCGCCCAAAGTGAAAAAAGGTGCTTTTGCGGATAGAGTCCTCAGGAAAGCAGAGAGGGCCAAATTGTCTGGGGCATTTGAAGGGGTTCCAGGAGGCAGTGAGGACCAGCATCACTTTTCCCCGGTGGCACCTTTGCTGTGGCAGCAAAAGCTGGACGTTTGTCTTTTTTGCTCCAGAGAGCGCCCAAAGTGAAAAAAGGTGCTTTTGCGGATAGAGTCCTCAGGAAAGCAGAGAGGGCCAAATTGTCTGGTGCATTTGAAGGGGTTCCAGGAGGCAGTGAGAACCAGCATCACTTTTCCCCACTGGCACATTTGCTGTGGCAGCAAAAGCTGGACGTTTGTCTTTTTTGCTCCAGAGAGCGCCAAAATTGAAAAAAGGTGCATTTGAGGATAGAGTCCTCAGGAAAGCAGAGAGGGCCAAATTGTCTGGGGCATTTGAAGGGGTTCCAGGAGGTAGTGAGGACCAGCATCACTTTTCCCCGCTGGCACCTTTGCTGTGGCAGCAAAAGCTGGACGTTTGTCTTTTTTGCTCCAGAGAGCGCCAAAAGTGAAAAAAGGTGCTTTTGCGGATAGAGTCCTCAGGAAAGCAGAGAGGGCCAAATTGTCTGGTGCATTTGAAGGGGATCCAGGAGGCAGTGAGAACCAGCATCACTTTTCCCCGCTGGCACCTTTGCTGTGGCAGCAAAAGCTGGACGTTTGTCTTTTTTGCTCCAGAGAGCGCAGAAAGTGAAAAAAGGTGCTTTTGCGGATAGAGTCCTCAGGAAAGCAGAGAGGGCCAAATTGTCTGGGGCATTTGAAGGGGTTCCAGGAGGCAGTGAGAACCAGCATCACTTTTCCCCGCTGGCACCTTTGCTGTGGCAGCAAAAGCTGGACGTTTGTCTTTTTTGCTCCAGAGAGCGCCGAAAGTGAAAAAAGGTGCTTTTGAGGATAGAGTCCTCAGGAAAGCAGAGAGGGCCAAATTGTCTGGTGCATTTGAAGGGGTTCCAGGAGGCAGTGAGAACCAGCATCACTTTTCCCCGCTGGCACCTTTGCTGTGGCAGCAAAAGCTGGACGTTTGTCTTTTTTGCTCCAGACAGCGCCGAAAGTGAAAAAAGGTGCATTTGAGGATAGAGTCCTCAGGAAAGCAGAGAGGGCCAAATTGTCTGGGGCATTTGAAGGGGTTCCAGGAGGCAGTGAGAACCAGCATCACTTTTCCCCGCTGGCACCTTTGCTGTGGCAGCAAAAGCTGGACGTTTGTCTTTTTTGCTCCAGAGAGCGCCAAAAGTGAAAAAAGGTGCTTTTGCGGATAGAGTCCTCAGGAAAGCAGAGAGGGCCAAATTGTCTGGTGCATTTGAAGGGGATCCAGGAGGCAGTGAGGACCAGCATCACTTTTCCCCGCTGGCACCTTTGCTGTGGCAGCAAAAGCTGGACGTTTGTCTTTTTTGCTCCAGAGAGCGCCAAAAGTGAAAAAAGGTGCTTTTGCGGATAGAGTCCTCAGGAAAGCAGAGAGGGCCAAATTGTCTGGTGCATTTGAAGGGGTTCCAGGAGGCAGTAAGAACCAGCATCACTTTTCCCCGCTGGCACCTTTGCTGTGGCAGCAAAAGCTGGACGTTTGTCTTTTTTGCTCCAGAGAGCGCCGAAAGTGAAAAAAGGTGCTTTTGAGGATAGAGTCCTCAGGAAAGCAGAGAGGGCCAAATTGTCCGGGGCATTTGAAGGGGTTCCAGGAGGCAGTGAGGACCAGCATCACTTTTCCCCGCTGGCACCTTTGCTGTGGCAGCAAAAGCTGGACGTTTGTCTTTTTTGCTCCAGACAGCGCCGAAAGTGAAAAAAGGTGCATTTGAGGATAGAGTCCTCAGGAAAGCAGAGAGGGCCAAATTGTCTGGTGCATTTGAAGGGGTTCCAGGAGGCAGTGAGGACCAGCATCACTTTTCCCCGCTGGCACCTTTGCTGTGGCAGCAAAAGCTGGACGTTTGTCTTTTTTGCTCCAGAGAGCGCCGAAAGTGAAAAAAGGTGCTTTTGAGGATAGAGTCCTCAGGAAAGCAGAGAGGGCCAAATTGTCTGGTGCATTTGAAGGGGTTCCAGGAGGCAGTGAGGACCAGCATCACTTTTCCCCGGTGGCACCTTTGCTGTGGCAGCAAAAGCTGGACGTTTGTCTTTTTTGCTCCAGAGAGCGCCAAAAGTGAAAAAAGGTGCATTTGAGGATAGAGTCCTCAGGAAAGCAGAGAGGGCCAAATTGTCTGGGGCATTTGAAGGGGTTCCAGGAGGCAGTGAGGACCAGCATCACTTTTCCCCGCTGGCACCTTTGCTGTGGCAGCAAAAGCTGGACGTTTGTCTTTTTTGCTCCAGAGAGCGCCAAAAGTGAAAAAAGGTGCTTTTGCGGATAGAGTCCTCAGGAAAGCAGAGAGGGCCAAATTGTCTGGGGCATTTGAAGGGGTTCCAGGAGGCAGTGAGAACCAGCATCACTTTTCCCCGCTGGCACCTTTGCTGTGGCAGCAAAAGCTGGACGTTTGTCTTTTTTGCTCCAGAGAGCGCCAAAAGTGAAAAAAGTTGCTTTTGCGGATAGAGTCCTCAGGAAAGCAGAGAGGGCCAAATTGTCTGGTGCATTTGAAGGGGTTCCAGGAGGCAGTGAGAACCAGCATCACTTTTCCCCGCTGGCACCTTTGCTGTGGCAGCAAAAGCTGGACGTTTGTCTTTTTTGCTCCAGACAGCGCCGAAAGTGAAAAAAGGTGCATTTGAGGATAGAGTCCTCAGGAAAGCAGAGAGGGCCAAATTGTCTGGGGCATTTGAAGGGGTTCCAGGAGGCAGTGAGGACCAGCATCACTTTTCCCCGCTGGCACCTTTGCTGTGGCAGCAAAAGCTGGACGTTTGTCTTTTTTGCTCCAGAGAGCGCCGAAAGTGAAAAAAGGTGCTTTTGCGGATAGAGTCCTCAGGAAAGCAGAGAGGGCCAAATTGTCTGGTGCATTTGAAGGGGTTCCAGGAGGCAGTGAGAACCAGCATCACTTTTCCCCGCTGGCACCTTTGCTGTGGCAGCAAAAGCTGGACGTTTGTCTTTTTTGCTCCAGAGAGCGCAGAAAGTGAAAAAAGGTGCTTTTGAGGATAGAGTCCTCAGGAAAGCAGAGAGGGCCAAATTGTCTGGGGCATTTGAAGGGGTTCCAGGAGGCAGTGAGAACCAGCATCACTTTTCCCCGCTGGCACCTTTGCTGTGGCAGCAAAAGCTGGACGTTTGTCTTTTTTGCTCCAGAGAGCGCCGAAAGTGAAAAAAGGTGCTTTTGAGGATAGACTCCTCAGGAAAGCAGAGAGGGCCAAATTGTCTGGGGCATTTGAAGGGGTTCCAGGAGGCAGTGAGAACCAGCATCACTTTTCCCCGCTGGCACCTTTGCTGTGGCAGCAAAAGCTGGACGTTTGTCTTTTTTGCTCCAGACAGCGCCGAAAGTGAAAAAAGGTGCATTTGAGGATAGAGTCCTCAGGAAAGCAGAGAGGGCCAAATTGTCTGGGGCATTTGAAGGGGTTCCAGGAGGCAGTGAGAACCAGCATCACTTTTCCCCGCTGGCACCTTTGCTGTGGCAGCAAAAGCTGGACGTTTGTCTTTTTTGCTCCAGAGAGCGCCGAAAGTGAAAAAAGGTGCTTTTGCGGATAGAGTCCTCAGGAAAGCAGAGAGGGCCAAATTGTCTGGTGCATTTGAAGGGGTTCCAGGAGGCAGTGAGAACCAGCATCACTTTTCCCCGCTGGCACCTTTGCTGTGGCAGCAAAAGCTGGACGTTTGTCTTTTTTGCTCCAGAGAGCGCCCAAAGTGAAAAAAGGTGCTTTTGCGGATAGAGTCCTCAGGAAAGCAGAGAGGGCCAAATTGTCTGGTGCATTTGAAGGGGTTCCAGGAGGCAGTGAGAACCAGCATCACTTTTCCCCGCTGGCACCTTTGCTGTGGCAGCAAAAGCTGGACGTTTGTCTTTTTTGCTCCAGAGAGCGCCAAAAGTGAAAAAAGGTGCTTTTGCGGATAGAGTCCTCAGGAAAGCAGAGAGGGCCAAATTGTCTGGTGCATTTGAAGGGGTTCCAGGAGGCAGTGAGAACCAGCATCACTTTTCCCCGCTGGCACCTTTGCTGTGGCAGCAAAAGCTGGACGTTTGTCTTTTTTGCTCCAGAGAGCGCCGAAAGTGAAAAAAGGTGCTTTTGAGGATAGAGTCCTCAGGAAAGCAGAGAGGGCCAAATTGTCTGGTGCATTTGAAGGGGTTCCAGGAGGCAGTGAGGACCAGCATCACTTTTCCCCGCTGGCACCTTTGCTGTGGCAGCAAAAGCTGGACGTTTGTCTTTTTTGCTCCAGAGAGCGCCAAAAGTGAAAAAAGGTGCTTTTGCGGATAGAGTCCTCAGGAAAGCAGAGAGGGCCAAATTGTCTGGGGCATTTGAAGGGGTTCCAGGAGGCAGTGAGAACCAGCATCACTTTTCCCCGCTGGCACCTTTGCTGTGGCAGCAAAAGCTGGACGTTTGTCTTTTTTGCTCCAGAGAGCGCCGAAAGTGAAAAAAGGTGAATTTGAGGATAGAGTCCTCAGGAAAGCAGAGAGGGCCAAATTGTCTGGGGCATTTGAAGGGGTTCCAGGAGGCAGTGAGGACCAGCATCACTTTTCCCCGCTGGCACCTTTGCTGTGGCAGCAAAAGCTGGACGTTTGTCTTTTTTGCTCCAGAGAGCGCCCAAAGTGAAAAAAGGTGCTTTTGCGGATAGAGTCCTCAGGAAAGCAGAGAGGGCCAAATTGTCTGGTGCATTTGAAGGGGTTCCAGGAGGCAGTGAGAACCAGCATCACTTTTCCCCGCTGGCACCTTTGCTGTGGCAGCAAAAGCTGGACGTTTGTCTTTTTTGCTCCAGAGAGCGCCGAAAGTGAAAAAAGGTGCTTTTGCGGATAGAGTCCTCAGGAAAGCAGAGAGGGCCAAATTGTCTGGTGCATTTGAAGGGGTTCCAGGAGGCAGTGAGAACCAGCATCACTTTTCCCCGCTGGCACATTTGCTGTGGCAGCAAAAGCTGGACGTTTGTCTTTTTTGCTCCAGAGAGCGCCGAAAGTGAAAAAAGGTGCATTTGAGGATAGAGTCCTCAGGAAAGCAGAGAGGGCCAAATTGTCTGGTGCATTTGAAGGGGTTCCAGGAGGTAGTGAGGACCAGCATCACTTTTCCCCGCTGGCACCTTTGCTGTGGCAGCAAAAGCTGGACGTTTGTCTTTTTTGCTCCAGAGAGCGCCAAAAGTGAAAAAAGGTGCTTTTGCGGATAGAGTCCTCAGGAAAGCAGAGAGGGCCAAATTGTCTGGTGCATTTGAAGGGGATCCAGGAGGCAGTGAGAACCAGCATCACTTTTCCCCGGTGGCACCTTTGCTGTGGCAGCAAAAGCTGGACGTTTGTCTTTTTTGCTCCAGAGAGCGCCGAAAGTGAAAAAAGGTGCCTTTGAGGATAGAGTCCTCAGGAAAGCAGAGAGGGCCAAATTGACTGGGGCATTTGAAGGGGTTCCAGGAGGCAGTGAGAACCAGCATCACTTTTCCCCGCTGGCACCTTTGCTGTGGCAGCAAAAGCTGGACGTTTGTCTTTTTTGCTCCAGAGAGCGCCAAAAGTGAAAAAAGGTGCTTTTGCGGATAGAGTCCTCAGGAAAGCAGAGAGGGCCAAATTGTCTGGGGCATTTGAAGGGGTTCCAGGAGGCAGTGAGGACCAGCATCACTTTTCCCCGCTGGCACCTTTGCTGTGGCAGCAAAAGCTGGACGTTTGTCTTTTTTGCTCCAGAGAGCGCCAAAAGTGAAAAAAGGTGCTTTTGCGGATAGAGTCCTCAGGAAAGCAGAGAGGGCCAAATTGTCTGGTGCATTTGAAGGGGTTCCAGGAGGCAGTGAGAACCAGCATCACTTTTCCCCGCTGGCACATTTGCTGTGGCAGCAAAAGCTGGACGTTTGTCTTTTTTGCTCCAGAGAGCGCCAAAAGTGAAAAAAGGTGCATTTGAGGATAGAGTCCTCAGGAAAGCAGAGAGGGCCAAATTGTCTGGGGCATTTGAAGGGGTTCCAGGAGGCAGTGAGAACCAGCATCACTTTTCCCCGCTGGCACCTTTGCTGTGGCAGCAAAAGCTGGACGTTTGTCTTTTTTGCTCCAGAGAGCGCCAAAAGTGAAAAAAGGTGCTTTTGCGGATAGAGTCCTCAGGAAAGCAGAGAGGGCCAAATTGTCTGGTGCATTTGAAGGGGATCCAGGAGGCAGTGAGAACCAGCATCACTTTTCCCCGGTGGCACCTTTGCTGTGGCAGCAAAAGCTGGACGTTTGTCTTTTTTTGCTCCAGAGAGCGCCGAAAGTGAAAAAAGGTGCCTTTGAGGATAGAGTCCTCAGGAAAGCAGAGAGGGCCAAATTGTCTGGGGCATTTGAAGGGGTTCCAGGAGGCAGTGAGAACCAGCATCACTTTTCCCCGCTGGCACCTTTGCTGTGGCAGCAAAAGCTGGACGTTTGTCTTTTTTGCTCCAGAGAGCGCCAAAAGTGAAAAAAGGTGCTTTTGAGGATAGAGTCCTCAGGAAAGCAGAGAGGGCCAAATTGTCTGGGGCATTTGAAGGGGTTCCAGGAGGCAGTGAGGACCAGCATCACTTTTCCCCGCTGGCACCTTTGCTGTGGCAGCAAAAGCTGGACGTTTGTCTTTTTTGCTCCAGAGAGCGCCAAAAGTGAAAAAAGGTGCTTTTGCGGATAGAGTCCTCAGGAAAGCAGAGAGGGCCAAATTGTCTGGTGCATTTGAAGGGGTTCCAGGAGGCAGTGAGGACCAGCATCACTTTTCCCCGCTGGCACCTTTGCTGTGGCAGCAAAAGCTGGACGTTTGTCTTTTTTGCTCCAGACAGCGCCGAAAGTGAAAAAAGTTGCTTTTGAGGATAGACTCCTCAGGAAAGCAGAGAGGGCCAAATTGTCTGGGGCATTTGAAGGGGTTCCAGGAGGCAGTGAGGACCAGCATCACTTTTCCCCGCTGGCACCTTTGCTGTGGCAGCAAAAGCTGGACGTTTGTCTTTTTTGCTCCAGAGAGCGCCAAAAGTGAAAAAAGGTGCTTTTGCGGATAGAGTCCTCAGGAAAGCAGAGAGGGCCAAATTGTCTGGTGCATTTGAAGGGGTTCCAGGAGGCAGTGAGAACCAGCATCACTTTTCCCCGCTGGCACCTTTGCTGTGGCAGCAAAAGCTGGACGTTTGTCTTTTTTGCTCCAGAGAGCGCCAAAAGTGAAAAAAGGTGCTTTTGCGGATAGAGTCCTCAGGAAAGCAGAGAGGGCCAAATTGTCTGGTGCATTTGAAGGGGTTCCAGGAGGCAGTGAGAACCAGCATCACTTTTCCCCGCTGGCACCTTTGCTGTGGCAGCAAAAGCTGGACGTTTGTCTTTTTTGCTCCAGAGAGCGCCAAAAGTGAAAAAAGGTGCTTTTGCGGATAGAGTCCTCAGGAAAGCAGAGAGGGCCAAATTGTCTGGGGCATTTGAAGGGGTTCCAGGAGGCAGTGAGGACCAGCATCACTTTTCCCCGCTGGCACCTTTGCTGTGGCAGCAAAAGCTGGACGTTTGTCTTTTTTGCTCCAGAGAGCGCCAAAAGTGAAAAAAGGTGCTTTTGCGGATAGAGTCCTCAGGAAAGCAGAGAGGGCCAAATTGTCTGGTGCATTTGAAGGGGTTCCAGGAGGCAGTGAGAACCAGCATCACTTTTCCCCGCTGGCACATTTGCTGTGGCAGCAAAAGCTGGACGTTTGTCT
Source organism: Vanellus vanellus (assembly GCF_965231255.1). Lineage (NCBI taxonomy): Eukaryota > Metazoa > Chordata > Aves > Charadriiformes > Charadriidae > Vanellus > Vanellus vanellus. The sequence goes on from NW_028127363.1 coordinate 35,153, forward strand.
TTTTTGCTCCAGAGAGCGCCAAAAGTGAAAAAAGGTGCATTTGAGGATAGAGTCCTCAGGAAAGCAGAGAGGGCCAAATTGTCTGGGGCATTTGAAGGGGTTCCAGGAGGCAGTGAGAACCAGCATCACTTTTCCCCGCTGGCACCTTTGCTGTGGCAGCAAAAGCTGGACGTTTGTCTTTTTTGCTCCAGAGAGCGCCAAAAGTGAAAAAAGGTGCTTTTGCGGATAGAGTCCTCAGGAAAGCAGAGAGGGCCAAATTGTCTGGTGCATTTGAAGGGGATCCAGGAGGCAGTGAGAACCAGCATCACTTTTCCCCGGTGGCACCTTTGCTGTGGCAGCAAAAGCTGGACGTTTGTCTTTTTTTGCTCCAGAGAGCGCCGAAAGTGAAAAAAGGTGCCTTTGAGGATAGAGTCCTCAGGAAAGCAGAGAGGGCCAAATTGTCTGGGGCATTTGAAGGGGTTCCAGGAGGCAGTGAGAACCAGCATCACTTTTCCCCGCTGGCACCTTTGCTGTGGCAGCAAAAGCTGGACGTTTGTCTTTTTTGCTCCAGAGAGCGCCAAAAGTGAAAAAAGGTGCTTTTGAGGATAGAGTCCTCAGGAAAGCAGAGAGGGCCAAATTGTCTGGGGCATTTGAAGGGGTTCCAGGAGGCAGTGAGGACCAGCATCACTTTTCCCCGGTGGCACCTTTGCTGTGGCAGCAAAAGCTGGACGTTTGTCTTTTTTGCTCCAGAGAGCGCCAAAAGTGAAAAAAGGTGCTTTTGCGGATAGAGTCCTCAGGAAAGCAGAGAGGGCCAAATTGTCTGGTGCATTTGAAGGGGTTCCAGGAGGCAGTGAGAACCAGCATCACTTTTCCCCGCTGGCACCTTTGCTGTGGCAGCAAAAGCTGGACGTTTGTCTTTTTTGCTCCAGAGAGCGCCAAAAGTGAAAAAGGTGCTTTTGCGGATAGAGTCCTCAGGAAAGCAGAGAGGGCCAAATTGTCTGGTGCATTTGAAGGGGTTCCAGGAGGCAGTGAGAACCAGCATCACTTTTCCCCGCTGGCACCTTTGCTGTGGCAGCAAAAGCTGGACGTTTGTCTTTTTTGCTCCAGAGAGCGCCAAAAGTGAAAAAAGGTGCTTTTGAGGATAGAGTCCTCAGGAAAGCAGAGAGGGCCAAATTGTCTGGGGCATTTGAAGGGGTTCCAGGAGGCAGTGAGGACCAGCATCACTTTTCCCCGCTGGCACCTTTGCTGTGGCAGCAAAAGCTGGACGTTTGTCTTTTTTGCTCCAGAGAGCGCCAAAAGTGAAAAAAGGTGCTTTTGCGGATAGAGTCCTCAGGAAAGCAGAGAGGGCCAAATTGTCTGGTGCATTTGAAGGGGTTCCAGGAGGCAGTGAGAACCAGCATCACTTTCCCCGCTGGCACCTTTGCTGTGGCAGCAAAAGCTGGACGTTTGTCTTTTTTGCTCCAGACAGCGCCGAAAGTGAAAAAAGGTGCTTTTGCGGATAGAGTCCTCAGGAAAGCAGAGAGGGCCAAATTGTCTGGGGCATTTGAAGGGGTTCCAGGAGGCAGTGAGGACCAGCATCACTTTTCCCCGCTGGCACCTTTGCTGTGGCAGCAAAAGCTGGACGTTTGTCTTTTTTGCTCCAGAGAGCGCCAAAAGTGAAAAAAGGTGCTTTTGCGGATAGAGTCCTCAGGAAAGCAGAGAGGGCCAAATTGTCTGGGGCATTTGAAGGGGTTCCAGGAGGCAGTGAGAACCAGCATCACTTTTCCCCGCTGGCACCTTTGCTGTGGCAGCAAAAGCTGGACGTTTGTCTTTTTTGCTCCAGAGAGAGCCGAAAGTGAAAAAAGGTGCATTTGAGGATAGAGTCCTCAGGAAAGCAGAGAGGGCCAAATTGTCTGGGGCATTTGAAGGGGTTCCAGGAGGCAGTGAGGACCAGCATCACTTTTCCCGGTGGCACCTTTGCTGTGGCAGCAAAAGCTGGACGTTTGTCTTTTTTGCTCCAGAGAGCGCCAAAAGTGAAAAAAGGTGCTTTTGCGGATAGAGTCCTCAGGAAAGCAGAGAGGGCCAAATTGTCTGGTGCATTTGAAGGGTTCCAGGAGGCAGTGAGAACCAGCATCACTTTTCCCCGCTGGCACCTTTGCTGTGGCAGCAAAAGCTGGACGTTTGTCTTTTTTGCTCCAGAGAGCGCCGAAAGTGAAAAAAGGTGCTTTTGCGGATAGAGTCCTCAGGAAAGCAGAGAGGGCCAAATTGTCTGGTGCATTTGAAGGGGTTCCAGGAGGCAGTGAGAACCAGCATCACTTTTCCCCGCTGGCACATTTGCTGTGGCAGCAAAAGCTGGACGTTTGTCTTTTTTGCTCCAGAGAGCGCCGAAAGTGAAAAAAGGTGCCTTTGAGGATAGAGTCCTCAGGAAAGCAGAGAGGGCCAAATTGTCTGGGGCATTTGAAGGGGTTCCAGGAGGCAGTGAGAACCAGCATCACTTTTCCCCGCTGGCACCTTTGCTGTGGCAGCAAAAGCTGGACGTTTGTCTTTTTTGCTCCAGAGAGCGCCGAAAGTGAAAAAAGGTGCTTTTGAGGATAGAGTCCTCAGGAAAGCAGAGAGGGCCAAATTGTCTGGGGCATTTGAAGGGGTTCCAGGAGGCAGTGAGGACCAGCATCACTTTTCCCCGCTGGCACCTTTGCTGTGGCAGCAAAAGCTGGACGTTTGTCTTTTTTGCTCCAGAGAGCGCCAAAAGTGAAAAAAGGTGCTTTTGCGGATAGAGTCCTCAGGAAAGCAGAGAGGGCCAAATTGTCTGGTGCATTTGAAGGGGTTCCAGGAGGCAGTGAGGACCAGCATCACTTTTCCCCGCTGGCACCTTTGCTGTGGCAGCAAAAGCTGGACGTTTGTCTTTTTTGCTCCAGAGAGCGCCAAAAGTGAAAAAAGGTGCTTTTGCGGATAGAGTTCTCAGGAAAGCAGAGAGGGCCAAATTGTCTGGTGCATTTGAAGGGGTTCCAGGAGGCAGTGAGAACCAGCATCACTTTTCCCCGCTGGCACCTTTGCTGTGGCAGCAAAAGCTGGACGTTTGTCTTTTTTGCTCCAGAGAGCGCCAAAAAGTGAAAAAAGGTGCTTTTGCGGATAGAGTCCTCAGGAAAGCAGAGAGGGCCAAATTGTCTGGTGCATTTTGAAGGGGTTCCAGGAGGCAGTGAGAACCAGCATCACTTTTCCCCGCTGGCACCTTTGCTGTGGCAGCAAAAGCTGGACGTTTGTCTTTTTTGCTCCAGAGAGCGCCAAAAGTGAAAAAAGGTGCTTTTGCGGATAGAGTCCTCAGGAAAGCAGAGAGGGCCAAATTGTCTGGTGCATTTGAAGGGGTTCCAGGAGGCAGTGAGAACCAGCATCACTTTTCCCGCTGGCACCTTTGCTGTGGCAGCAAAAGCTGGACGTTTGTCTTTTTTGCTCCAGAGAGCGCCAAAAGTGAAAAAAGGTGCTTTTGCGGATAGAGTCCTCAGGAAAGCAGAGAGGGCCAAATTGTCTGGTGCATTTGAAGGGGTTCCAGGAGGCAGTGAGGACCAGCATCACTTTTCCCCGCTGGCACCTTTGCTGTGGCAGCAAAAGCTGGACGTTTGTCTTTTTTGCTCCAGAGAGCGCCAAAAGTGAAAAAAGGTGCATTTGAGGATAGAGTCCTCAGGAAAGCAGAGAGGGCCAAATTGTCTGGGGCATTTGAAGGGGTTCCAGGAGGCAGTGAGGACCAGCATCACTTTTCCCCGGTGGCACCTTTGCTGTGGCAGCAAAAGCTGGACGTTTGTCTTTTTTGCTCCAGAGAGCGCCAAAAGTGAAAAAAGGTGCTTTTGCGGATAGAGTCCTCAGGAAAGCAGAGAGGGCCAAATTGTCTGGTGCATTTGAAGGGGTTCCAGGAGGCAGTGAGAACCAGCATCACTTTTCCCCGGTGGCACCTTTGCTGTGGCAGCAAAAGCTGGACGTTTGTCTTTTTTGCTCCAGAGAGCGCCAAAAGTGAAAAAAGGTGCTTTTGCGGATAGAGTCCTCAGGAAAGCAGAGAGGGCCAAATTGTCTGGTGCATTTGAAGGGGTTCCAGGAGGCAGTGAGAACCAGCATCACTTTTCCCCGCTGGCACCTTTGCTGTGGCAGCAAAAGCTGGACGTTTGTCTTTTTTGCTCCAGACAGCGCCGAAAGTGAAAAAAGGTGCTTTTGCGGATAGAGTCCTCAGGAAAGCAGAGAGGGCCAAATTGTCTGGGGCATTTGAAGGGGTTCCAGGAGGCAGTGAGGACCAGCATCACTTTTCCCCGCTGGCACCTTTGCTGTGGCAGCAAAAGCTGGACGTTTGTCTTTTTTGCTCCAGAGAGCGCCAAAAGTGAAAAAAGGTGCTTTTGCGGATAGAGTCCTCAGGAAAGCAGAGAGGGCCAAATTGTCTGGGGCATTTGAAGGGGTTCCAGGAGGCAGTGAGAACCAGCATCACTTTTCCCCGCTGGCACCTTTGCTGTGGCAGCAAAAGCTGGACGTTTGTCTTTTTTGCTCCAGAGAGAGCCGAAAGTGAAAAAAGTTGCATTTGAGGATAGAGTCCTCAGGAAAGCAGAGAGGGCCAAATTGTCTGGGGCATTTGAAGGGGTTCCAGGAGGCAGTGAGGACCAGCATCACTTTTCCCCGGTGGCACCTTTGCTGTGGCAGCAAAAGCTGGACGTTTGTCTTTTTTGCTCCAGAGAGCGCCAAAAGTGAAAAAAGGTGCTTTTGCGGATAGAGTCCTCAGGAAAGCAGAGAGGGCCAAATTGTCTGGTGCATTTGAAGGGGTTCCAGGAGGCAGTGAGAACCAGCATCACTTTTCCCCGCTGGCACCTTTGCTGTGGCAGCAAAAGCTGGACGTTTGTCTTTTTTGCTCCAGAGAGCGCCGAAAGTGAAAAAAGGTGCTTTTGCGGATAGAGTCCTCAGGAAAGCAGAGAGGGCCAAATTGTCTGGTGCATTTGAAGGGGTTCCAGGAGGCAGTGAGAACCAGCATCACTTTTCCCCGCTGGCACATTTGCTGTGGCAGCAAAAGCTGGACGTTTGTCTTTTTTGCTCCAGAGAGCGCCGAAAGTGAAAAAAGGTGCCTTTGAGGATAGAGTCCTCAGGAAAGCAGAGAGGGCCAAATTGTCTGGGGCATTTGAAGGGGTTCCAGGAGGCAGTGAGAACCAGCATCACTTTTCCCCGCTGGCACCTTTGCTGTGGCAGCAAAAGCTGGACGTTTGTCTTTTTTGCTCCAGAGAGCGCCGAAAGTGAAAAAAGGTGCTTTTGAGGATAGAGTCCTCAGGAAAGCAGAGAGGGCCAAATTGTCTGGGGCATTTGAAGGGGTTCCAGGAGGCAGTGAGGACCAGCATCACTTTTCCCCGCTGGCACCTTTGCTGTGGCAGCAAAAGCTGGACGTTTGTCTTTTTTGCTCCAGAGAGCGCCAAAAGTGAAAAAAGGTGCTTTTGCGGATAGAGTCCTCAGGAAAGCAGAGAGGGCCAAATTGTCTGGTGCATTTGAAGGGGTTCCAGGAGGCAGTGAGGACCAGCATCACTTTTCCCCGCTGGCACCTTTGCTGTGGCAGCAAAAGCTGGAC